>NC_092044.1:60927342-61160436 GCF_003086295.3 Arachis hypogaea | reverse complement strand
AACATTCTGCTCCTGAAGTTACTGAGATAATGCTGGGATTCATAGTGCCATCGTACAAGGTCATGTCTGGGAGTTTAAAGTCTTTTGGGATTCTTGTCTTCATGATCTCCTTGGTGAATGGATCTTGCTCCTTGTGGGTGCTATCTTCGGGAGTGGATCGGCTGTCTTTAGTCTTGACATCGGCTTCAAGTTTTAGGAGTTTTGTTCTCCAATTCCCGGCGTCACCTTATTTCTCTTTGTAGGTCCTTCTCGGCCTCGTTGACGTAGAGCGTCTTCCTCAACTTGTTTTAACCGATCTTGAAATGCATACAAGGATCCCTCGTTTGAGGAGTTCTTATTGTTGATTTGGGGAGTATCTTTTGGTGTGGAGTCCGCGTTTTTATGCGGCGTTCTTTCTAGATCTAAGGTGTGATCGTTGTCATGATCATCCGCCATGGTAATGGGATGACTTCCGGGTCCCGGCAACGGCATCAATGTTCCAGGGTTTATCTGAAACTGTAGGTCAAGTCTCGGATAGATCTTCTTGTGCTGGCGGGGCTGTTGTGTCCGACTTGGTGATGGTGCTCATCCTTCGTCCCGAAGGGTGGGGGATACCAGCAAGGGACTCCGATGCTTAAGTTAGCAAGGGTCTTAATAGGTATTAGTAGAATCAGAGTATGAGATATACCTGGGTGCTCCAGCGTTATTTATAATAGTGTAAGAGTGGGCCTCTTAGAAAGATAAGTTAGTTATCTTACTATCTTTTATCTTTTGGAGTGAGGTCATCTTATCTTCAAGGGAACCGCCTTTATTTAGGCTGCCCTTGGATTGGGGACGTGTTCCCTCTATTTGGGCCTTATTGAGCTTTCCTGGACTTGGCCGAGCTCTTTGAGAAGTGGTCCGGGATCGTCCTGACCTGAAGAGGTCGGTCGCTATTGTCTGTAGAACATCTCGGGTCGGAGAGCTCGACCCAGGGTAATGAACAGATGTTCCAAAAGATAATCCAAAAGATGTGAGTACAATAGTGAAAAAGTCCTATTTATAAGCATGGTTTCATGTTTCCTTTTTCCAAGGTTCCCATGAAAACCATTTTGCATTCCAATCTCTTTTCCAAATTAATTGGAACAACTAAGCATGAAATCGAAATTTCCTTCTAGCAAATCAAAGAAGAAGATGAAGAGAAAGAAATTCACTATCATTAACCATCAAGTACAATAGAGCTCCCTCTCTCAATGAGAGGGAATTTAGCCTACTCATAGCTCAGAGAGAAAGTACAAAAAAGATGGAAGAGATGAAGTGTGAAAAGTAAAAGTGAAATCCCAAAACTAAACTCTGTGACTTGCTAACTCCCCTTTTTTCCAATACTTCCAAGGGTACTTATACTACTCCTAGATCTATAAAATAAAAGAAAATTACAAAAGTGAAAATAAAATTACAATTTGGAGGGAAAAGAAAACTCAACAACGTGATCTTCTAAGCTGGCGTGTGACTGACGCTTCTCTGGCCGTGTCACGCTCCTTGCTGTTTCTGTTTGGTGTGCCACGCCTCTCCATTCAAGTGGCACACCGTCCTCTATTTTACCCCTGGTGTTCCACGCCTTCGAGCCTAAGTAGCACGCCCAGGAATTTTAAATGGCCAAGTAACCTGGCGTGCCACGCCTTCGAGCCAAAGTGGCATGCCCAAGGTCATCTTCCTTATCTCTATGCTTCTGGAAATTGTACCAGCGTGGCACCGCCCTAGGGTCTGGCGTGCCACGCCCTTCTAAAGCTTCACCTTTGCTAGCTGCCACGCCTCCTCATCCAAGTGGCATGCCTGAGTCCATTGGCTCCCCTTCTCCTCTCTAGAAAAATACTACCAGCCTGCCACGCCATGAGACTGGCATGTCATGCCCTTCATTTGCTTTCATCTTCTTGCTGGGCGTGCCACGCCTCATCTCCCAAGCAGCACGCCTGAGTCACTGGCCCTTAATTTCTCCTCTGAAAAACACTACCAGCGTGGCCACGCCATGAGACTGGCGTGTTCACGCCCTTCATTGTGCCATGGTCCCAGAGGTTGGCTGCCACGCCTGGATGTTCAAGTGGCACACCCAAAGTGAGATGATTGAGCTGGCGTGCCACAGCTTCGATACCAGTGGCATGCCCAGCCTATTTGGCCTCCTTAGGTGCTGGTGCCCACGCCTCATCACTCAAGTGGCACGCCTTAGTGGGACTTTCTTGAGCTGGTGTGCCACGCCTTTCGATACCAAGTGGCACGACCAACTTTTGCATTGTCTCCATGTTCACTGGTGTGCCACACCTTGTTACTCAAGTGGCACGCCTGTTCAATTGTGGGTATTCATAAGCTTGGCATGCCACGCCTTCGTTCTAAGTGGCGACGCCCAAGTGAACTCTGGGGCTGGCATGCCACGCCTTCAACACAAAGTGGCACGCCATAGTGATGGTTCTTTTAGTAACAAATTGGCATGCCCACGCCCTGCTTCTGGCGTGCCACGCTCCTTTGATAGTCTTTCATTTTTGTTGCTCTCTGGAATGTTGTACTAGCGTGCCATGCCCAGCTTCTGACGTGCCACACCAGATACATTTTGTGGCGTTGTTCCAAGTGCCACGCCTGCTTCACACGCCCCACTTGTTTTGTTGTTTTCTTTCCCATTTTGATTAGTCTTCTCCACCTGAAATCTAGCACAAACTTATTTCAAAGCAATGTACTATGATATTCATATAAAGAGGCATGAATTGCAATGATCATAGGAGATTATGCCTCTTTTATGGTCTTTTTTATGCAAGAAAAAGGGTAGATGATGAAGTCATCACAAAGGAGAGACCTCAAAACCCGGATTCTCTTACTCCTCCCCGGGATAAAGATAAAGAGTCCAAGAAAAAAGAAGATCAACATGGAAAGAAGCCTAAAAAATATCACAATTACATGCTTCTTCGGGTTGTCTCTCCGTGGAGGTTCACCGAGAAGTATGCCACACCGAGAAGATTCCACCCACCTTCGTCCAATCAAAAGCATAAAAGGAGGAGGAAATCGGATAGAATACTGTGAGTACCACCGAATCTATAGACATCCTACACGATAACTTCGGACTGAAGAATGTCAAGAAAAATTGGAAGAGAAGGGAGACTAGATCGGTACCTAGCAACAAACGGAGAACACAGAAAAAGAAGAAGGGACGAAGAGGTGGGATGAGCAGACCAACCACCATCACACCCCGGAGAGGCACGTTCACATGATAAATGGAGGATTCGCAGAGGAGAATCTCCAAATCATGTTGGCAAAAGGCACTAAAGAAATATATCATGTCGAAGGAGGAGAAGGACCACCCGACCTTCCTACTATTACTTCACCCAAGAATACGCGGAAGGCATCATCCCGGGACATGACGATCCCATGGTCATTACTATCATATGGCCAATGCTAATCTCCACCGCATATGGTGGACCAAGGAAGGTCGGTGGATATCTTATTTAAATCTGCCTTCGATAAACTCAGCCTACAAGAAAAAGAGCTCAGAGCATATCCGAAAAGCTTGTTTGGACTAGGAGACACTCCAATCCAACCACTTGGATATACTCGCTACACACAACTTTTGGAAAGGGAACCCGATCAAGGACACTCAACATAGATACATCGTAGTCGATGTAAGCTCAGCCTATAATGCCCTGATCGGTCAGACCAATACTGAAATCAGCTCGCCGCAGTAGTTTTGACTCCACATCTATGCATGAAGTTCCCAACTCCAGAGGGATCGCTACGGTAAAAAGGAACCAAAAAATAGTGCGACGCTGTTTACAACGAAAGTCTTAACCTCAGGGCAAAGGAGAAGAAGTCCACACCAATGAGCCCCAGTGGAGTTCGAGTTGGGAAAAACTTGTCCTCAACCTGAGGGTAAGATTGAAGAAGTTCAGATCAGAGACACCCTAGACTAAACAACAAATATTGGGGCAACCTTAAATGGAGATTAAAGGAGCCTCTGATTCAGTTCTTAAGGGATAATGTCGACCATTTCGCATGGAAAGCCGCAGACACACCGAGCAAGACCCCAAGCTAATATGCCATAAACTGCAGTATACCCAGGATCTCGCCAGTACAGTAGAAGCGTAGAAAGCTTGGATCGAAAGATCTCAAGCATGGAAGAACAGTACAAGCTCTACTAGAGGCAGGATTCATAAGAGAAGTCAGTACCCATTATGCTGGCCAACGTTGTCTTAGTAAAAAAGTCAAATGGAAAACGGCAGATGTGCACTGATTACACTGACCTCAATAAAGCCTGCCCAAAGATCCCTATCCACTCCCAACCATAGATACTCTAGTGGAACGCCTCTTTTGAATACAAGTACCTCTCTTTCATGGATGCTTATTCGGGATATAATGAAATCCCAATGTATCTACCTGATCAAGAAAAGGCTACATTCCTAACCCTAAAAGCAAACTACTATTATGTGGTCATGCCATTGGGACTAAAAAATGTAGGAGCTACCTATCAAAGATTAAAGAACAAAATCTTTGCAGACCATATTGGGAAACTCATGGAGGTTTATGTAGACGACATGTTGGTAAAAATACCAAGTGAGGAGTCATTACTGTCTGACCTCGCCCAAGTGTTCAATACCATAAGAAAGCATGGCATGCGACTTAACCCTGCAAAGTGCACATTTGCAGTAGAAGCTGGCAAATTCCTGGGTTTCATGTTAACACAATGAGAAATTGATGCGAATCCGGATAAATGCCAGGCTATACTCAACATGAAAAGTCTGAACTGCGTCAAAAAAGTACAACAGCTCAACGGAAGACTGGCAGCCTTATGCAGGTTTCTAGCCAGATCGGCCATAAGATCTCTTCCCTTTTACGCCACACTAAGGAGAGGAAGAGGTTTGAGTGGACACTGGAGTGCGAACAAGCCTTCCAGGATTTCAAAAGGTTCTTGGATAACCATCCATTCTTACCCAGCCACGGGAAGGAGAAGCACTCATATTATACCTTGCAGTGGGATGTCGGGCAATAGCCTCGGCACTAGTCTAAGAAGATGGGAATGGGCAATGGCCCATCTACTTCATCAGAAAGCCTGCAAGAGACCAAACTAAACTATCAAAATATAGAAAAGTTGCCTACACTCTCATACTAACATCTTAACGACTTCGCCCGTATTTTGAAACTCACACCCATCAAGGTCTGGACCAACCAGCCATAAAAGGCATTCTACAGAAGACAGACTTAGCCGGAAGAATTCTATAGTGGAAAATCAAGCTATCCGAGTTTGATCTTCAATATGAAGCTCGAACGGCAATCAAGTCTCAGTATTTGGCCGATTTCATTGGCTGAGTACACTGGCGCACCCGCGGAAAGTCTTACAAAATGGAATCTCTAACGTACACGGCTCTTCAAACAAAACCGAGAGTGGCGCAGGTGTGATAATAGAGAGTGATCAGGGAAACTTAAATCGAACTCTCCTTAAAATTTGAATTCCCTACTGCAAACATAAGCTGAATACGAGGCATTAACTATCCGGTTTGAGGCTGGTTAAAAAGGTTGGGATTCAAAAGCTTATCATCTTTAGCGATTCACAGTAGTCACTCACAAATAGTGGGGAGCTACCAAGCTAAGGATCCTACCATAAAAAAGTACATGGACAAAACCAAGGAACAGCTCGAACAACTCGGGAATATGAGTCCGCCATATACCTCAGGAACAGAATGCCCGAGCTGATGCACTCTCAAAATCAGCCAGCACCAAACCAGGGGGCAATAATAGAAGCCTCGTCCAGGAAATACTGCAAAGCCCATCAATTTCGGAGGAAGAAATGGTCCTAGCCATATCAAGCCAGGATCAAGGATGGATGACCTCCATAATCAACTACCTCAAATCAGAGATACTCCCTACAGATAAGAAGGAGGCGAAGAGGCTAAAACGAGAGGCAAAATACACAACCATCATAAACAACATCCTTTACAGGAGAAGGATTCAACATTCCTGTTAAAATGTGTGTCGACCTCTAACACAAAGGAGGTTTTGGAAGAAGTACACAGTGGCATGTGTGGCAATCACCTCGGAGCATGAGCCTCTCCAAAAAGTACTCCGAGCCGGGTCTTTGGCCGACTTGCAAAAAGACGCAACCGAGTTCGTTAAGACATGCCCACCATGCCAAAAACATGCCAACTTCCACATCGCCCCACCAGAGGAATCATCAGCATAAATCACCTTGGAATCGCAAAATAGGGACTCACCTCCTAGGATCCTTTCCCAAGGATCAGGACAAGTCAAGTTCTTATTGTAGGGTAGATTACTTACAAAATGGATTGAGGCAGAGCCCTAGCTAATGCACTACTCAAGAATCGAAAAATTTTATACAGAAACATTGTTACAAGGTTTGGGGTTCCCCATACCATTACCACAGACAATGGCATGCAATTATAGATGCGGGTTTTAGGAAGTTGGTAGCTGACTTGAAAAATAAAGCACCAATTACATTCGTAGAACACCCCAGCCTAATGGACAAGCAGAACGCAACAAAGTCATACTAGCCGCGTTAAAGCGGAGACTACAGGACGCAAAGGGAGCTTGGGCTGAGGAGCTCCCACAAGTCCTATGGGCATATCGGACAACTCCACACTCCACAACGAAGGAATCACCCTTTCGATTGGCTTATGGAATGGAGGTAATGATTCCAGTAAAATCGGAGAAGGATCTCCCAGAATGATCCATTACAACGAAGAGGTCAACTCCCAAAACCAAAGAGAAGAGCTCGACCTACTTCTAGAAATTCGAGAGAGAGCTCAGATTAGGGAGGATCTGTTAAACGTCGAATGGCCTTAAAATACAATCAGAAAGTAGTTTGGCAAAGTTTGCCAACAACGATCTCATTCTAATCCGGAATGACATCGGAACAGGTCGACCAGGAGAAGGAAAGCTAGCAGCTAACTGGAAAAGACCCTACCGAGTTACAGAGGTACTAGGAAAGGGCTACTACAGGGTGTCTGAACTCGAGGGGCGAGAGCTACCAAGGTCATGGCACGCCTGTAACCTAAGAAGGTATTATAGTTAGGGGGTAATAAAAGATCTTAAGACAAGGTGCACTCTTTTCCTAAAAGGTTTTTAACGAGGCACCAAGCCAAGATCTGCAAAATTACCTGACTTAGAAGGGTAAACACCCACATGTATATATTTTTGCCTATATGTCAATTTTTCTATTTGAATAAAACTTCCCAGATTCTCTACAAAGCATCTCTACCAAGACGTATTAAATCTGAACACAAAAATTCATTGCCCCATTACGATGCTACAGGTCGGCAAGGTGAAAACAAATTCACCACCCGACCACGATGAAAATCGAATTCATGATCCAAATTTCGACAAAGGTCGGCAAGGTGAAAACCAAATTCACTGCTCGACTTCGACAAGAGCGGCCAAGTGAGAACCAAACTCACCGCCCGATTTCAATAAAATTGGCAGGATGAAAAAGCGATAAAATCAGATTAATGCAGGAAGTTATAAAAAAGTGATCCGTATAAGGAGGCCTGATGAGGTCTGAGTAAAAATGGATTACTAAAAACAACTTGGAATGAACCGACATGAAGAAGTTGGACCAATCAACACGAAAGCTACAAAAAGTTATAAAATGTAATCCATAGAAAGAGGCCTGATGAGGTATGAGAAAAAATGGATTGCTAAAAATAACTTAGGATGGACCGACATGAAGAAGTCGGACCAATCGACACGAAAGCTACAAAAAGTTATGAAAAGTAATCCATAGAAAAAGGCCTGATGAGGTCTAAGAAAAAATGGATTGCTAAAAATAACTTAGGATGGACCGACATGAAAAAGTCGAACCAATCGACCAAAGCTACAAAAGTTATAAAAAGTAATCCATAGAAAGAGGCCTGACGAGGTCTGAGAAAAAATGGATTACTAGAAATAACTTACAAAGGACCGACTAAAGAAGAAGTCAGACCAGACCAATCAAAGCGACAAAGTTATAAAAATTAATACATAGAAAGAGGTCTGGCCAGCCCTGATTAAAAATGGATTACTAAAATAACTTGAGAAGGAGCGACAAGAGAAGTCGACTAACAGAAGGCGTGCGCTAAAAGGGACACATCTCGACCCAAAAAGCCACGACCTCACTTTAAAAAGTATTCTATGAGAATAAACAAACAAAGCTAGCCTCAAAGGTCACTTTGACTAAAGTAGGAAATAAGCAAACATAAAAGGCAATCAAAAAGAGGTCGGACAACAAAATCCAATACTCTTAAGATTCCTGGAAGTGCCAAAAGATTGCAAACAAACATAACAAGAGAAGCAAAGCTACTATAAAGACTCAGAAGGCCACCCGAAAGTCGACCTCAAAGAGTTCAAAAGCATTTTATTTTTCCTAAATAAAGTTGCTAAGAAAAGCAACTAAAAGTGTCAAAAGCCACACCGGGCTCAATTACAAAAAACTAGAGTTTAAAAGCCTACAGATTGGGCTATATAAAATACATCAAAAGATAAGTTATCAAGGGTCCAAGCTCTCCCCAGCAGCAGCACCCTGAGTTGTAGAAGGAGGAATGGTCTTCAAAAGAGTCGCATCTACAGTTCCATCATCCCGATTTAAGATTTGAACATTGGGGTCGGATTCAAGGTGGCTGACCTCAGTAGCAGGAGTTGAAGAAGTCGGGATAGCAGAAGCTTTGACTGGCGGCTCAGGGGGAAGACCTTCCTCCTCGTCATCATCCGGGATAGGAACTATCTTACCATCCTCTACCATATTATCTAAGCTAAAGAATGTCAGGTCGAGTTCAAGAGCTAGAACTCGGACCTATGTCTTTATGTTTTCATAAGCCACCGTCACAGAATCTACCAGATGACCCTAGAAATCGGCGTAATTAGCAAGGGCAGATTCAAGCCTCTCTCTCAGTTCCAACACCTCGGCATAAGTACGGGTATAACTTTCCTTGTACTTCTTCGCCATCTCTTCAGCCAAGTTAGCAGCCACCTCAGCAATGGTAGCTCGCGACTTCACTTTCTCCAGGTCCAGTTTTAGCTTAATTACCCTAGCATCCAATTCATCCTTCAAGCCCTTAACCCTATTGAAATCCGACTTGGCATCCTCAAAAAAAGCTTTTGTGGCATGGACTGGGGAGCCCTGAACAGTTCGGAATAAAGCTGCTCCCATATGGACGATCCGAATACTGTTACTAGTAATAAAATTCAAGTGATGAAGGATGGATACATTATTCATTAGAAGTCGACTGGAAGGAGCAATTTGATTATCCACAAACCACACTGCATCAAAGTCAGGGGCATCCAAATCGAAAGGCTCCACAATTTTCTATTTTTTAGGAGGTGGACCAGCAATAGGAGAAGCACCAGCACCAGAGGTTGAATGGGGAGGGTCAGAAGGAACTACTCGAACCTGGGGAGTTGGGATAATTCCCCTCACCCCAGTAGTATCCAAAATCGGCTTCTTTAGAGAAGCTTGAGAAGATTCCTCCCCAGCAGACTTGGCCGAGATATTCTGAGCGGCAGTTGCTTTCTTGGCCTTACGAAAATATTTCATTAAATCCGAAGACTTCACCGTCTCTGAAACAAAGAAAACAGCAGAACCAAGTCAGAAGAAAAGAAAGATACAAATCGGCAAAATAAAACAAATAAACAAAGAAAAACATTTTCAGAAATCGACAACTACCCAATTCAGCTCAAAGAAGGGAAAGATCACCAAGAACTTCTTTGTATCGAGATGGGGAGGGTTCCCCCAATTCTCCTCTAATACATTCATGAAGGCCTGCTCGACCTCGTCTAGACTTTCCCAGGAATACCTGATCACTACTACGTCCTTTTGCCAGCATAGAGGGAAAGCAGGTTCATCATTCTCATCCAAAAAGAAGGGCCAAGCTCCCTCAATAGCTCGGACCTTGAAGAAGTAGTTCTTAAAATCCCTAAAAGATTCATCATACATGGAAAACACTTTCTTCCCTTGGGAAGTGCAGAAAGAGATCCAGGAAGCTTTCTTCTTAGTTCTCCCAGGTTTTGTCAGAGCGAAAAGATAAAGGAAGAGGGTTGAGAAGGTCAGACATCCAATTCTTGAGACAACAGTTGGAAGATTTTTAAGAAGCCCCACGAGTTCGGGTAAAGCTGAGAAGGAGCTATATTGCAGGTCCACAACAAGTCAATCACAAAGGAAGTAAAATGAATGGTGATGTTCAGTTGGCTAAAAAAGTAGTCATACGCATAAAAGAAGGGACGTTCCCCCGTCACTGGAGAAGGAAAACAAACCCTCTCCTCGGGGTCAGGCACTATCAACTCGTAATTTTTCTCTTAATCTCTATTACCACAGATCCTATGATGCCTTCTAAGTCATACGCAGTACTCAGAATCAACCACACCGACACACATCAGAACAAGAGAATCCAGCCAATCAGACATGCCTCCAAGACCTTAGAAGACATCTCAACAATATCTTTGTGAGAAAAAAGGAAAAATGGATTACTAATCAACCAGCTCGGACAAGTATGGACATAACTTGGACAAAAGCATACGAATGATAGAAGACAGGTACAACATTGAAAGGAAACCCCAGGACTCACACCAAGGTCCAAGAGCATCCTTTGGAGGCAGTAACAAAGTAAAGGATTCAGGGAAAATCTAAAAAAACTAAGCCCTAAAGACACAAAATTCCCCTCTGACGAAGAAGATTCATACAAAACAGCAAAGAAGCCATCAACATCAAATATACTACGCAGAAATCGTCAAAAAGATGCAAACTTTTTAACAATCCATTACTCCAAACTACAAACCTCTACGCATAAAGAAATCAAAGTGAAAGGGGGCAGAAACAAGTAGTAAATCGAAGAAACCCTAAAATAGCGCACATTACAGCAATGATCAAACACAGAGAAAGATTCAAGCTTTCCAACATGAATTCAAGCAAGATCAAAACTTTTTCAAAAGTCAGAACAATACAAAGTACGAAAAAGAACGGCGTGCGAAATAAAAAAGAGAGAGAAGAAGAAAACCAACTTGTAGTTGAGCGGGGATGACAACTGGTCGAAGATTGAAAACAACAAACGCCAACAATCGCCTCTTCAAAGCAAGAGAGAATGCGAATGTACAGAAATAGAAAGAGAAAGAGAAAAGTTGCAGTAAGCAAAGAAAAGAGAAACTTAAAAGAGAGACTTTGAAAATTCGAATGAAGATACCAAGAAGGAAGTAAAAAGGAAATGGCAAAGAGTTTAATGCGCATTTAAACCTTTGCACGTTTCCAAGGGAAATGTAAAACGCACGCCGTAGTTAAAAAAAGGGGGGTGAGACAAGACGCTCTACAACCTATTAGGAGCTCTACAACACGACCTCATTGTTCCTAAAAGGGGTCAGAGTCTAGCAAAGACACGATCTCAAAAGAAAGATTAAGCTCAAGCAGGGGCACTGTTCATGCCTTGGGTCGAGCTATACGACCCGGGCAGAGCCAACCGACCTCTTGAGGTCTGGAAGTTTCTGACCTCTTCTCAAAGAGCTCGGCCAAATCGCCAGAGAAGCACAAAGAAGGCCCAAATGAAGGATCCCATCCCAAATCTAAAGGCAGCTAAAGCATAGAAAGATAAAGGAGGTTCCCCTTAAAGATAAGATGACTTCACCCAAAGATAAGATAAGATAACCAAAAAGGTCACTCCACACTATTATAAATACACTAGAGCACCCAGGTATAACTCATACACTAATTCTACTAAAAACCTGCCTAAAGGACGTGCTAACTTAAGCATCGGAGTCTCTTGCAGATACCACCACCCTCTGGAGACGAAGGATCAGCAACACTGCCAAGTCCAACAGGTCAGACACGACAACTCCGGCCACCAGATCCAACAAGTCAGACACGACAGCTCTGACCAGTACAGAAGATCTCATCCGAGATCAACCTTCAGTTTCAAGAAACCCTCTGAACAGATAGGGATGGTGATATTTTAGCATGGTGACTTTGGGTTTGGGTTGAGATGGGAAATGATTTATTTGGGAAATGGACTTGGAACATATTGAGTTGAAAGGCCGATGTAGTATTGAAGTTGAATTGAGAAAAACTAAGAGAAAGAAGGATACGTACAACATAAGCTTGAATTAGGTTAAAATAGGGCATTATAAATAAGAATAAGGGATGTAGAAAGGATTTTGAGCTGACATGGAGGGATGAAAAGAAGCAAAGTAAGAGGAAGGTTTACGTTGAGGGAACATTTAATAATGATGATGGGTAAACCAAATTTTGAGGACAAGATTTCTTATTTGGCGGGGAGAATGTAAGAACCCCGAATTAATTAACCGATTAATTAACGTAAGATAATAACAAAACATGGGTGGTTGTCAGGCATGCAGTCTTAGAATGAAGAACGAAGATACATCTTAAAATAGAGAATCAAACACGAATTGAAATAGAACAGTAATATTTTTATTAATCCATGAAACTCATCAGGGCTCCTACCCTTAACCTAGGAGGTTTAGAAACTCATACTGATAGAAAATACAATGATAAAATGTGTAAAGTGTGCATCCTCCCCTTAATGAGAGGTGTAAAAGTCTTTAAATACTAAACTTATGACTAAGGATTACATTAAGAAGGGTAAAACAGTCATTTAGTGCTAAAATCCACTTCTAGGGCCCACTTGGTGAGTGATTGGGCTGTGCTTGATTGAGATCCACGTGCTAAGAGGCTTCTAGGATGTTGAATTATGGCTAGGGGGTCCTTTATGGGCGTTGAACGCTAGTCTCTTCTCCTTTGGGTGCTGGACGCTAGAATAGGGTAAGAGGCTGGCGTTGGACACCAGTTTTGGGTCTTCAATTCTGAAGCAAAGTATAAACTATTATACATTTCTGGAAAGCCTTGGATGTTAGCTTTCCATAGTTCTTGAGAATGCTCCATTTGGATTTCTGTAGCTCAAGAAAAGCTCTTTCGAGTGCAAGGAGGTCAGATCCGGATAGCATCTGCAGTGCTTTCTCTGTCTCTGAATCAGACTTTTGCTCCAGCTCCTCAATTTCAACCAGAAAATACCTGAAATTGCATAAAACATAAGAACTCAAAGTAGAATAAAAAATATGAATTTTACACTAAAACCTATGAAAACTTAATAAAACTTAAACAAAACATGCTAAAAACTATATGAAAATGATGCCAAAAAGCGTATAAAATATCCGCTAATCACAACACCAACCTTAAACTGTTGCTTGTCCCCAAGCAACTAAAAACACAGTAAGATATAATAAATTTTAGAGTTCTCAGTGAAGCTCAGTTTCAATTAGATGAGCAGGACTTAGTAGCTTTTTGCTTCTGAATAGTTTTGGCATCTCACTATCCATTGAAACTTAGAAGTGTTGATATCTTTAGGTATTTAGAATCTAGATGATATTATTGACTCTCCTAGTTTAATTATTTTTTATTCTTGAACATAGCTTGTTAGAGTTCTGGCCATGGCCCTAAGCACTTTGTTTTCCAGTATTACCACCGATACATAAATGCCACAAAAACTTTAACTGGATGAACCCTTTCAGATTGTGATTTAGCTTTGCTAGAATCCCCAGATGGAGGTGTCCAGAGTTCTTAAGCACACTCTTAGGATCTTTTGATCCTTTTACCCTTGCCTTTTGGTTTAAAGGGTTATTGGCTTTTTGCTCTTGCCTTTTGGTTTAAAGAGTTATTGGCTTTTTTTGCTTTTTATTTATTTTTTCGCCTTTTTTGTTTTCGCATGCATATGTATTTTTTTTCTTTTATTGCAACATGCTTTTTCTTTTTATTTTTGCTACTTTTTCTTGCTTCAAGAATCAATTTTTGGATTTTTCAGATTACCAATAATACTTTTCCTTTTTCATCATTCTTTCAAGAGCCAATATTCTTAATTTCAACTTCAAATATGCACTATTTATTCATACATTCAGAAAACAAAAATAATGCTACCACATCAAAATAATGAACTATTCTTATTATATAACTTCAAATTTATGTATCTCTCAATTCTTTTCAATTAAAATTTTCTTTTAAGCAAGGTGAGAGACATATGGAACATTTTATAACTTCAAGACATAGATAGAAATGATCATGCAATAAGAACACGAGAACAAATAATACAACATAACAGAAAATAGAAAAATAACATAATAAAAGGAGATTAAGAGAACGAATCTACCTTTAATGGTGGTGGCTAGTACTCCTCCTTGAGGACCTAATGTAGTGCTTGATCTCTTCAATGTCACTCCTTTGTCTTTGTTGTTCTTCCTTCATATCTTCTCTAATTTCATTGAGGATGGTGGAATGCTCTTGATGCTCCATCTTCAACTGATTCATGTTAGAGCTTAATTCTCCCACAGAAGTATACAATTGATCCCAATACCTTAAAGGAGGGAAATACATCCCTTGAGGTATCTCAGGGATCTCATGTTGAGGCGGTTGCACAGGCTCTTGTGCATGCTCTCTAGTTTGCTCCATCCTCTTTTTAGTGATGGGGTTGTCTTCCTCATTGAAGATGTCTCCTTCTATAACAATTCCAGCTGAATTGCATAGGTGACAAATGAGGTGAGGAAATGCCAACCTTGCTTTGGTGGAAGGCTTTTCAGCTATCTTATACAGTTCTTGAGGAATCACCTCATGTACTTTCACCTCACTTCTAATCATGATGCAATGGATTATGATGGCTCTTTCAATAGTCACTTCTGACCAGTTGCTAGTGTGAATTATAGAGCATTATATGAATTCCAACCATCTTCTAGCTTTGGGATTGAGGTCAAGCCTTCTTAGTTGAATCGGCTTGCCTTGGGAATCCCTTTTCAACTATGCTCCTTCCACACAGATGTCTGAGAGCACTTGATCCAGTCTTTGATCAAAGTTGATTCTCCTACTGTAAGGATGTGTGTCTTCTTCCTTCAGAGGCAATTTGAATGCCAACCTCCCATTTTTCGGGCTAAAATCTAAGATTCTCCCTCGGACCATGGTGCTCCAATTCTTGAGTTTTGGGTTCACACAATGTCATAGTTTTTCGTGACCCATGCATTAGCATAGAACTCTTGCACCATTAAGATCCCAACCTCTTGAATTGGATTAGTTAGGACTTCCTAACCTCTTCTCCGTATCTCTCTTCGGATTTCTGGATACTCATTCTTCTTGAGCCTGAAAGAGACCTCAGGGATTACCTTTTTCTCTGCCACTACTTCATAGAAGTGGTCTTGGTGGGCTTTGGTGATGAATCTCTCCATCTCCCAAGATTCGAAGGTGACGGCTACTTCCTTTCCTTTCCTCTTTCTTGAGGGTTCTTCAACCTTGGGTGCCATAAGTGGTAATGGAAATGAAAAACCAATGCTTTTCCAACACCAAACATAAAAACTTTGCTTGTCCTCAAGAAAAAATAAATAAGAGAGAAGAATAGAGTAGAAGAAAAAGAAAATAGAAGGAGATGGAGGGAGATGGCAATCGGCCAAGGGTGGTTTAGAGTGTATGAAAGGTGTGTGTATGAAGGGTTAGTGAGAGGGGTATTTATAGGGGTGGGCTAGGGTTGGGTTTGGTTATGGGTGGGGAAAATAGGAGGAAAATTTGATTTTGAAGTGGGTGGGGGCTGGTGGTATTTATGATGGTTTTGGGGAAGTGATATGGATGTGATCGGGCTAGGGTTTATAGGGAAGAGTGTCTAGGGAAATGAGAAAAAGAAGAGGGAAGAAGTGGGGTAGGTAAAGATGCTGTGGGATCCACTGGTCCTGAGAGGATAGAGAATTCAGATTCCTTGCCCTCTTCATAGGCGTTGAACGCTCAGGGCTATGCCCATAGCTGGCGTTCAACCCCAGCAAGGCTGCCATTAGGGGCGTTGAACACCCAGCCAGTGCTCCCTGGCTGGAACGCCAGCAACACTCCATCTAGAGTGTTCTATTTTCACTGCTTCACATGATCATGAACATAAAGAAATAACTTTAAAGAAAAAAATTAAGGAAAATAGAAATAATTAATTAGGGTTGGGTTACCTCCCAATAAGTGCTCCTTTAACGTCACTAGCTTGACGGTTAGCTCCTTACGAAGATGGATATGGGCTCAGAATTACCCTCCTTACAGTGAACTTTCTTTTTGTCTTCTCATGAATGAGCTCCACATGCTCTAGAGATGGGACACGACTCACTGTATGTGGTATGACTGGTTTTTTGGTGAAGACAACTCTCAGGCCAGGTGAGAGGCCTTCAGTAGGGACTTTCTTGTCCCTCCAGCCTTTAGGTACTTTCTTCCGAGTACCTTTGTTTTTAGTGCTTGTTAATGGATGCCCAACACCAAACTTAGAATTGATGTTTGGGGGCTTAGCAAAGCTCTGCACTGAAAGAGAGGGTTGGAACATTAGGTGTTGCACCATTGTCTCTTTCTTATCAGAGGGAGAATTGGGATTAGACATCTTGAACAAGATGTAGTCCTCTCCTAGTTCGAAAATCATTTCTCCCTTTGCCACATTAATCATGGCATTTGCAGTAGCTAGGAAAGGTCTTCCAAGGATGATATAATCATCCTTATCCTCTCCTATGTCCAAGACTATAAAGTTTACAGGGATGCAGTGGTCTTCAACCTTCACCAAGACATCCGCTACGAAGCCATATGGCTTCTTCATTGACTTGTTTGTGATCTCTAGTGACATGTTTGCAACTTGTACCTCAAAGATTCCCAACTTCTCCATTACAGAGAGTGGCATGAGGTTTATGTTTCGAGAAGTCCCCAAAGAAGTCGTGGATTAGCCGTTTAAGACATGTATAATCAAGCTGGTGGTTCAATTCTTTCCAGATACGTAGTCACACGAACCCAAGAAGAACACGAGTGGTTGTCAGGCATGCGGTCTTAGAATGAAGAACGAAGATACATCTTAGAATAGAGAATCAAACACGAATTGAAATAGAAAATAATATTTTTATTAATCCATGAAACTCATTAAGGCTCCTCCCCTCAACCTAGAAGGTTTAGAAACTCATACTGATAGAAAATACAATGATAAAATGTGTAAAGTGGTCGTCCTCCCCTTAATGAGAGGTGTAAAAGTCTTTAAATACTAAACTTATGACTAAGGATTACATTAAGAAGGGTAAAACAGTCTTTTAGTGCTAAAATCCACTTATGGGGCCCACTTGGTGAGTGATTGGGCTGAGCTTGATTGAGATCCACATGCTAGAAGGCATCTAGGGCATTGAACACTGGCTAGGGTGTCCTTTATGGGCGTTGGATGCTGATCTCTTCTCCTTTGGGCACTGGACGCCAGAACAGGGTAGGATGCTGGCGTTGGATGCTAGTTTTGGGCCTTCAATTCTAAAGAAAAGAATAAACTATTATATATTGCTAGAAAGCTCTAAATGTTAGCTTTTCATATCCGCTAAGAACGCTCCATTTAGACTTTTGTAGCTCCAGAAAATCTCTTTCAAGTACAAGGAGGTCAGATCTAGACAGCATTTGCAATGCTTTCTCTATCTCTGAATCAGACTTTTGCTCTAGCTCCTCAATTTCAGCCAAAAAATACCTAAAATTGCATAAAAACACACAAAATCTAAGTAGAATACAAAAAGTTGAATTTTACACTAAAACCTATGAAAACTTAATAAAACTTGAATAAAATATGCTAATAACTATATGAAAATGATGCCAAAAAGCGTATAAAATATCTGCTCATCAAAGAGACTATTAGGGTAACCTGCCAATGGACAATCACGGTGAACTCTTGGCAGCGATGACTAACTTAGTTAACACAATTTAAGCGAGCACTGCTATGACTACTCATGCTAAGCGACAGACAAGGCAATCATCCGAGAAAAAAAATGGAGAAGGTGCTGAGAACAACTTAGGTGGTGTCCTGAGAACTTTAGCTGCTTTTCTGAAAGTTGACCCGCCGATTTTCAATGCATCGACAAACCCTACTGAAGCAGACAACTGGTTCTAAGCTGTGGAGCGTGCATTGCGAACTTAACATGTACTATATGACCATTTCTTGGAATATGCAGCTTATCAACTAGTGGGAGAAGCTCAGCAATGGTGGCAAGGAGAGCGCCGACTTCTACACCAATAGAATGTGGATATTACATGGACGTTATTCTAGACAGCTTTCTACAAGAAGTACTTTCATGAGTCAATAAGGGAGGCCAGAGAATTGGAGTTCTTACGGTTGAAGCAAGGGTCCATGACGGTAGCTGAATACACCAGCAAGTTAGTGGAACTCTGTAGGTTTTAGAGAATAAGTCAAGGTGCCGCTGAGTCCTATGAGGGCTGGAAATGCATCAAATACCGAGTAGGGCTGAGGGAAGATATCATGCGTGTTGTGGCTCCATTGGAGATTAGGGAATTCTCAAAATTGGTGAATGAGGCAAGAGATGTGGAAGATTTCATTAGGAAGACGACTTTACTGAGAGATACTCGTAGGGGTACCAGTAGCAGAGGTCATGGAAAGTATTTTCCAACAAGAGGCCAGATCTTCAAAAGGGACGGACAAGCCACTTAGCATCCTTATGGACAAAGAAACTTCAGAAGGAACAACAATGCCCAGTTTCACCGGGAGAAAGGAAATGGTCGATGCTACACTTGTGGACTATTTGGACACATTGCTAGGGAATACCGTCATGGAAAAAACTAGGATGCGAGTCAGAACCAATAGTAAAGCCGTGTATTCACTGTGAATGCCATATGTGGGAGCTTGAGATAAATGGTGGGTGTATAATTGGTTATAAAGCTTTAACTGTATTGTGCGATATTAGGACAACGCGTTTATTCATAGCTTATAACAGGGATGAGGGTTTGAGACTAAAGGTGTCCAACTTAGTATTAAACTTAGGACCAAGCTCACTTGTGTCACGTTAAGTATTGCCGCTAGAGCCGACAGAACTTAGGGATGTTTTTGGTTGACGTGGGTGAATCATTAAATTCAAAAAGACCAACAAGTCAGAGTAACGCTGTATAAGCATGGTATTCTTAATGGTGGTGTGAGATTTTATACGAATAAGATCATCAACACATCCCTTTTGGTGAATGAATTGAACCTTGCTAAATCCTATTCCTTGTTTGCACATATCCTCGTACGAACCTTATATTCCTTGATGTGAGCCTGAATGTGTACTGTTGAGTTAAACCGCCTTTATTCAAGGGTTCATAATCCTCTTAAAATCTTTTAGCCTATTTTGAAATTCAATTTGCCTTATTGTTTCCAACAAAGATTACTAATTTAAAATCTCTTTCTTAAGGTGCAATTTAACTCTCTTTCTGGTGTATTTTCTTATTTTTTACAACCTCTTCTGATCACAACACAATGTATCTTTTCAATTTCTTATGTATACAATTCAAAATTGTTTTCTTTCTTTCGAGCTTGATATTCCTTCAGATAACTCGAGCTCATTTCGATATCGCATCAATCCTTAGATGCAACCTCCGATATGTTAGTTCCTTAGGACATAATTTATGAACACGAAGAATGAAACCGGTGACCATGCGACCTTACAAGGAATTGTGAAGCTTTGATTTTGCAAATGGTGTTACCAATCACTGAGTTGACACACAAAGGTGACCATTGGTGCAAATGTCATATTATGAGGGGAAATTCTTCAAAACTTAAAAGAAAGGTTAACCACAGCGCTAGTGTTTGCACTGCTTGAACCCCATGGGCCGTTAAAGATCTACTGGTTTGTTTCATATGAAAATATTGAAGTGTGTTCTGATGTAACACTAGGATGTAATGGTTAATACATCGTGACAATTGAGGCCGTACGAAGTGAATTCATTGACTCACGATTTGGAGCCTACTGCATTTGTGCTTATGTTGAAGATGTGGAGCAAGGAGGAACTACCCCTATGGAGATGGATATAATTACTAAAGGACTATGATTTTAAGTTAAGTTATCACTAGGGATTTTTGCACTTGACTTTGGTTTTTACTGGTAGATTATAGGGTGGTTAATATAACATTTGGTACTTGGTGAATTATAGGGTGCAGATATAAGTAGAGAAGGAGAAAAATAAGTGAGAATAAATTTAGGCTTGAATTTTTGGCTGAGTTTAATATTTAATTTTAGTTGTGATAACTATAAATTTATTAGTTGTTTAGTGTGTCTAAGGGAGGTTTAATTGTATACATTGATGAAATGGTGAATGAATTGGATAATTAGATACGGAATAAATGGTATGGTTGACCTTGAGATTTTGTCAAATGAGTATAGGAAATGGAGAAGAGAATATTTTAGGTGTTGGAATGATTAAGTGTGTTATGAGTGTGATTGAGTAGATGGTCGTGAAGTTGTGGTTAGTATAAGAACTGTTGTTAGGCTTTGAAAGTGTTGAGTGGTTGAAAATTGATGAAAATTGTACTTGAAGCGGTAGAAAATCGTTTAAGATTAGAATTAGGCATAGAGATGCTATAAGGCAATAAGTTAGGAATTAGTCTTAGGATAAGCGTAAACGCTATTCGGGTTAAGTTGAGGAAGTTCAAAAGTAAGCCTAGGTTTTATAACCTGATGAATGATGTATGACTTGATTGAACATTTGGATTAGTTAGTTAAATTATGGCTAAAAATCAAAGTGGCATAGCAGAAGCCTGTGGAATGCAGCAACACAAGATAATTGTGAATAGAGGTAGTAGAATGGTCACTAGATACATCTTAGGCTTGAATACTTGCAGATTTTAGTGAGTTAAGGTAAGTAAGGACCCTTAAGAAACTAAGATTGATTATGGCTGTAAGATTAGAATGAGTTGGGATAGGCTGTGAAGATAAGGGTATGCGAATAAATTAGATTTGGGTGATAACTGAATGCAATTGTCGTGTCAGAAAGATTGGGATTGTGAAATTTCAGCATGGTGACTTTGGGTTTAGGTTGGGATGGGAAATGATTTATTTGGGAAATGGACTTGGAACATATTGAGTTGAAAGACCGATGTAGTATTAAAGTTGAATTGAGGAAATCTAAGAGAAAGAAGGATGCGTACAACATAGGATTAAATTCACTTAAAATAGGGCGTTATAAATAAGAAATAAGGGATGTAGAAAGGATTTTGAGCTGGCATGGAGGGATGAAAAGAAGCATAGTAATAGGAAAGTTTACGTTGAGAGAACATTTAATAATGATGATGGGTAAACAAAATTTTGAGGAAGATTTCTTATTTGGTGGAGGGAATGTAAGAACTGCAAATTAATTAACCGATTAATTAACGTAAGTGATGAGCGGATAATTTATACGCTTTTTGGCACTGTTTTTAGTATGTTTTTAGTACATTTTAGTTAGTTTTTAGTATATTTTTATTAGTTTTTATTTAAAATTCACTTTTCTGGGCTTTACTATGAGTTTGTGTGTTTTTCTGTGATTTCAGGTAATTTCTGGCTGAAATTGAGGGACCTGAGCAAAAATCTGATTCAGAGGCTGAAAAAGGACTCCAGATGTTGTTGGATTCTGACCTCCCTGCACTCGAAGTGGATTTTCTAAAGCTACAGAAGCCCAATTAGTGCGCTCTCAATTGCGTTGGAAAGTAGACATCCTGGGCTTTCCAGCAATGTATAATAGTCCATACTTTGCCCGAGATTTGATGGCCCAAACTGGCGTTGCAAATCAGCTTCAGAATTCCCAGCGTTTAACGCCGGAACTGGCACAAAAATTGGAGTTAAATGCCCAAACTGGCACAAAAGCTGGCATTTAACTCCAGAAAAAGTCTCTACACATGAAAGCTTCAATGCTCAGCCCAAGCACACACCAAGTGGACCTCGTAAGTGGATTTTTACGTCATTTACTCATTTCTGTATATCCTAGGTTACTAGTTCACTATAAATAGGATATTTTGACATTGTATCTTTACCTAATGACACATTACACGTTTATTATTGTATCTTCTACGGCATGAGTCTCTAAACCCCATGGTTGGGGGTGAGGAGCTCTGCTGTGTCTTGATGGATTAATGCAATTACTACTGTTTTTCATTCAATCACGCTTGCTTCCATTCTAAGATATCACTTGTTCCTCAACTTGATGAATGTGATGATCTGTGACACTCATCATCATTCTCACCTATGAACATGTACCTGACAACCACCTCCGTTCTACCTTAGATTGAGTGGATATCTCTTGGATCCCTTAACCGGAATCTTCGTGGTATAAGCTAGAATTGATGGCGGCATTCTTGAGAATCCGGAAGGTCTAAACCTTGTCTGTGGTATTCTGAGTTGGATTCAAGGATTGAATGACTATGACGAGCTTCAAACTCCTGAGGGCTGGGCGTTAGTGACAGATGCAAAAGAATCACTGGATTCTATTCCAACCTGATTGAGAACCGATAGATGATTAGATGTGCTGTGATAGAGCGCGTTGAACATTTTCACTGAGAGGATGGGAGGTAGCCATTGACAACGGTGAAACCCTACATACAGCTTGCCATGGAAGGAGCCTTGCGTGCATGAAGAAGAATACAGTGGGAAAGCAGAGGTTCAGAAGATAGAGCATCTCCAAAACCTCAACCTGTTCTCCATTACTGCAAAACAAGTATCTATTTCATGTTCTTTTACTTTTCACAATTAAACCTGAGAATTATTGATATCCTGACTAAGAGTTACAAGATAACCATAGCTTGCTTCAAGCCGACAATCTCCGTGGGATTGACCCTTACTCACGTAAGGTATTACTTGGACGACCCAGTGCACTTGCTGGTTAGTTGTGCGGAATTACAAAAGTGTGATTGTGATTTTGTGCACCAAGTTTTTGGCGCCGTTGCTGGGAATTGTTCGAGTTTGGACAACTGACGGTGTATCTTGTTGCTTAGATTAGGACTGTTTTATTTTTGTTGGTTTAGAGTCTTTTATTTGAGTTTAGTTTCATATTTTAAGTTTGGTGTCAGTTGCATGTTTTTGTTTTCTTTTAATTTTTCGAATTTGCATGTTCTTAGTCCCTTCTTGATCTTTAAAAAATTCTAAGTTTGGTGTCTTCTTTGTGTTTTCCTTTAAATTTTCGAAAATTTGTGTTTGATTTTCTAAAAATTTTAAGTTTGGTGTCATTTTGTTGTTTTTCTCTTTCCTCATTTCAAAAATCAAATCTTTTTCAAAATAATTTTCAATCATATCTTTTTAATTGCTAATTCCAAAATCTTTTTAATTAATTAATTGATTTAGTTTTCAATTTGCTTTGATTTTATTTTCTTTTAGTTTTCGAAATTTTACTTTATTTTCTTTTCCATTTATTTTATTATTTTCGGTCAATTTTAATTAAAAACGAAAAAAATATAATAATATCCACATCATCTCCCTTTCTCCATCATGAACCTAAGTGGAATTGAGCAGTCCAGAAGGACTCTGGGGTCATATACTAACCCCATCATAGTTGCATATGGGAGTAGCCTCTGTATACCTCCCATTAAAGCAAGCAGCTTTGAGCTAAACCCTCAACTCATTATCATGGTGCAACAAAACTGCCAGTATTCCGGTCTTCCACAGGAAGAACCTACTGAGTTTCTGGCACAGTTCTTACAAATTGCTGACACAGTACGTGATAAAGAGGTGGATCAGGATGTCTACAGATTATTACTGTTTCCATTTGCTGTAAAAGATCAAGCTAAGAGGTGGTTAAATAACCAACCCACAACAAGCATAAAAACATGGAGACAATTATCAGACACATTCCTGAATCAATTTTACCCTCCAAAAAGGATGACACAGCTAAGGCTGGACATCCAAGGCTTTAAACAAGAGGATAATGAATCCATTTATAATGCCTGGGAGAGGTACAGAGGTATGCTAAGAAAATGCCCCTCTGAAATGTTTTCAGAGTGGGTACAGTTAGACATCTTCTATTATGGGCTCACAGAAAAAGCTCAGATGTCTTTAGACCACTCAGCTGGTGGATCTATACACATGCGGAAGACGATTGAAGAGGCTCAAGAGCTCATATATACAGTTAATAGAAATCAACATTTATACTCAAGCAGTGAGTCCTCTATAAAAGAAGAAGCTATGGCAGTAACTGCTGATCCTAACCCTCAAGAACAGATGGTTGAGCTTAATCAGCAATTACTCATGATGACAAAATAGTTAGCAGAATTTAAAGAGATGCTCTAAGAAACTAAAATTGCTAACAAGAATATGGAAGCACAATTAAATCAGACAAGACAGCAACTATCTAAACAGATAACAGAAGAATGCCAAGCTGTTAAATTAAGGAGTGGGAAAATATTGAATGTATCAACTCAAAGCAGTAGAAAGCTAATAAAGGAACAACTAACAGAGGATAACCAAATCACTGTCCAAACTCCCTCTGAGGACAGTAAAAGCCCAGAGAGGAATACTTCTGGCATTCACACGCCAGAAAGGGGGGAAAGTTGGCGTTAAACGCCCATTCCCTGCCCAGTTCTGGCGTTCAAACGCCAGCAAGGGGGGAAAAGTTGGCGTTAAACGCCCATTCCTTACCCAATCTTGGCGTTCAAACGCCAATGAGGAATCAGACACTTGAGAGTGCTGATAGTAACCCCTCAAAGAAGGCTTCTCCAACCACTTCTGTAGGAAATAAACCTGTAGCAACTAAGGTTGAAGAGTATAAAGCCAAGATGCCTTATCATCAGAAACTCCGCCAAGCGGAACAGGATAAGCAATTTGCGCGCTTTGCAGACTATCTCAGGACTCTTGAAATAAAGATTCCGTTTGCAGAAGCACTTGAGCAAATACCTTCTTATGCTAAGTTCATGAAAGAGATCTTAAGTCATAAGAAGGATTGGAGAGAAACTGAAAAAGTGTTTCTCACTAAAGAATGCAGTGCAGTCATTCTGAAGACCTTACCAGAGAAGCTTCAAGATCTAGGAAGCTTTATGATACCATGCACATTAGAAGGTGCTTGTACCGAGACAGCCCTATGTGACCTTGGAGCAAGTATCAATCTAATACCCGCATCCACTATCAGAAAGCTTGGGCTGACTGAAGAAGTCAAACCAACCCGGATATGCCTCCAACTTGCTTATGGCTCCATTAAACACCCATCAGGCATAATTGAGGACATGATTGTCAAGATTGGGCCATTCGCCTTCCCAACTAACTTTGTAGTGCTGGAAATGGAAGAACATAAGAGTGCAACTCTCATCCTAGGAAGACCCTTCCTAGCAACTGGACGAACTCTCATTGATGTACAGAAAGGGGAAGTGACCCAAAGAGTCAATGAGGATGAGTTGAAGTTGAATGCTGTCAAAGCTATGCAGCATCCAGACACATCAAATGACTGCATGAGCGCTGATATTATTGACTCTTTAGTGGAAGAGATCAATATGATTGAGAGTCTCGAATCAGAGCTAAAGGATATCTTTAAAGATGTTCAGCCTGACCTGGAGGAACCAGAGGAAATAAAAGAACCTCTAAAAATTCCTCAGGAAGAGGATAAGCCTCCTAAACCCGAGCTCAAGACACTACCACCATCCCTGAAGTACGCATTTCTGGGAGAAGGTGACACTTTTCCAGTGATTATAAGCTCTGCTTTAAACTCACAGGAAGAGGAAGCACTAATTCAAGTGCTAAGGACACATAAGACAGCTCTTGGGTGGTCCATAAGTGATCTTAAAGGCATTAGCCCAGCAAGATGCATGCACAAGATCCTATTGGAAGATAATGCCAAGACAGTGGTTCAACCACAGAGGCGGCTAAATCCAGCCATGAAGGAGGTAGTGCAGAAAGAGGTCACTAAGTTACTAGAGGCTGGGATTATTTATCCTATTTCTGATAGCCCCTGGGTGAGCCCTGTCTAAGTTGTCCCCAAGAAGGGAGGCATGACAGTGGTTCATAATGAAAAAATGAACTGGTTCCCACAAGAACAATTACAAGATGGCGTATGCGTATTGACTACAGAAGGCTCAATACAGCCACCAAAAAGGATCATTTTCCTTTACTAGCAGGTCATGAATATTATTGCTTTTTGGATGGCTATTCAGGTTACAACCAAATTGCAGTAGATCCTCAGGACCAAGAGAAAACAACATTTACATGTCCTTCTGGAGTATTTGCCTACAGAAGGATGCCTTTTGGTCTGTGCAATGCACCTGCAACCTTTCAGAGGTGCATGCTCTCTATCTTCTCAGATATGGTAGAGAAATTTCTGGAAGTCTTCATGGATGACTTTTCAGTATTTGGAGACTCATTCAACTCCTGCCTTAACCATCTAGCACTTGTTCTGAAAAGATGCCAAGAGACCAACCTAGTTTTAAACTGGGAAAAATGTCACTTCATGGTGACTGAGGGGATTGTCCTTGGGCATAAAATTTCAAGCAAAGGAATAGAGGTGGATCAAGCAACGGTAGAGGTAATTGAAAAATTACCACCACCTGCCAATGTTAAGGCAATCAGAAGCTTTCTGGGACATGCAGGATTCTACAGAAGGTTTATAAAGGATTTTTCAAAAATTGCAAAACCTCTGAGTAACCTGCTAGCTGCTGACACATCATTTGTGTTTGACACACAGTGTCTGCAGGCATTTGAGACCCTGAAAGCCAAGCTGGTCATAACACCAGTCATCTCTGCACCAGACTTGACATTACCATTTGAACTAACGTGTGATGCTAGTGACCATGCCATTGGTGCAGTGTTGGGACAGAGGCATAACAAGCTTCTGCACGTCATTTATTATGCTAGCCGTATTCTAAATGATGCACAGAAGAATTACACAACCACAGAAAAAGAGTTACTTGTAGTGGTTTATGCCATTGACAAGTTTAGATCCTACTTAGTGGGGTCAAAAGTGATTGTGTACACTGACCATGCTGCTCTTAAATACTTACTCACAAAGCAGGATTCAAAACCCAGGCTCATAAGGTGGGTATTGCTTCTGCAAGAGTTTGATATAGAAATAAGAGACAGAAAAGGGACAGAGAACCAGGTAGCTGATCATCTGTCCTGAATTGAACCAGTAGTTGGGGCGTCCCTCTCTTTTACTGAGATCTCTGAAACCTTTCCAGATGAGCAACTCTTTGCCATCCAGGAAGAACCATGGTTTGCAGATATCGCAAATTATAAAGCTGTGAGGTTCATACCACAGGAGTACAGCAGGGTGCAAAGAAAAAAATTAATTTCAGATGCCAAGTACTACCTATGGGATGAGCCATATCTCTTTAAGAGATGTGCAGACCGAATAATCCGCATATGTGTACCTAGAGAGGAAGCACAAAGGATCCTGTAGCATTGCCATGGATCGCAGTATGGGGGACATTTCGGAGGTGAGCGAACAGCCACTAAGGTCCTCCAATGCAGATTCTACTGGCCTACTATCTATAGGGATGCCCGAGAGTTTGTGCGTAACTATGACAGTTACCAAAGAGCTGGTAACTTGCCTCATGGTTACGCCATGCCTCAACAAGGGATCCTAGAGATTGAATTGTTTGATGTATGGGGTATTGACTTCATGGGTCCCTTCCCACCATCATACTCAAACACTTGTATTCTAGTGGCAGTAGACTATGTGTCTAAATGGGTTGAAGCAATTGCCACACCCAATAATGATACCAAAACCGTACTTAAATTCCTATAGAAACACATCTTCAGCAGGTTTGGTGTTCCCAGAGTACTAATCAGTGATGGGGGCACTCATTTCTGCAATAAACAGTTGTACTCTGCTATGGTCCGATATGGAATTAGCCACAAAGTAGCAACTCCGTATCACCCACAGACAAATGGGCAAGCTGAAGTCTCTAATAGAGAGCTAAAAGAATCCTGGAACGGACCGTTATTGCCCGTAGAAAGGATTGGGCAAAGAGCTTGGATGATGCTCTGTGAGCATACAGAACAACATACAAGACTCCTATAGGAACCTCTCCATACCAACTTGTGTAAGGGAAGGCCTGTCATCTGCCCGTGGAACTGGAACATAAAGCCTACTAGGCAACCGGATTCCTAAACCTGGATGCTAAGTTAGCTGGTGAAAAAAGATTGCTCCAGCTAAATGAGCTAGAGGAGTTCAGACTCAGTGCCTTTGAAAATGCAAAAATTTATAAGGAAAAGGCAAAGAAGTGGCATGATAAGAAATTGTCATCCAGAGTCTTTGAGCCAGGACAAAAAGTTCTGCTCTTCAACTCTAGGCTCAAATTATTCCTAGGAAAACTTAAATCCCGATGGAGGGGTCCGTATGTGATTACAGGAGTGTCACCATATGGATATGTTGAGCTTCAGGATATTGATTCTGATAAAAAGTTCATTGTTAATGGACAGAGGATCAAACATTATCTTGAAAGCAATTTTGAGCAAGAATGCTCAAAACTGAGGCTTGAATGAATCTCAGTAAAAGGTCCAACTAAAGACAATAAAGAAGCACTTGTTGGGAGGCAACCCAGTCATTAGCAGGTTATCTGTTCTATTTAATAAAAGTTTGATACTTATTCTCAAAGGGCAATCATCAAAATTGAAGGAATTCACAGAGTTACAGAAGGATTCAGTGCAAAAAGCAAGGAAAAGGAGCTTGCTGGCAAAAAAATGCCAGTAAGGGGTACTCTGGGCGTTAAACACCAGAATGGATACCATTCTGGGCGTTTAACGCCAGTAAAGGTACCATTTTGGGTGTTAAACGCCAGAATGGGCACCATTCTGGGCGTTTAACACCAGGTGTGCAGCATCCTGGGCGTTTAGCAAAATGCCCAGTGATAAAGGGGTTTCTGGCGTTTAATGCGTTAAACGCCCATAATGGCCAACATTTGGGCGTTAAACGCCATAATGGATACCATTCTGGGCGTTTAACACCAGATAGGTGGGGGACAGAGATTTTGCTTTCCACTTCAAATTTTTTTCAAACTTTCTTGTTTTGATCTATAATTTTCTGCATAAACACATTTCAAACTTTCATCATTCACCTTCAAATCTTAAAAATTAAAATCATTTTTCAAATCTCTTTCAAATCCTTTCCAAATCTTCTTCAAAAAACTCAAATATCTCTCAAATTCTTTCCATATCTTCTCAAATCTCCTTCAAAATTTTTGAAATCTCTCCCCCCTCCCTTATAAATATACGTTCGGCCATCCCCCTTTCCCCACCATTCAAATTTGCTCTCCTCCTCTCTCTCCTCTTTCTTTTCTTTTGCTTGAGGACAAGCAACCCTCTAAGTTTGGTGTGTTTTTTCGTGATCACTAAGCTAAGGCTCATCAAGATCATGGCTCCCAAAGGAAAACAAACCAATTCTAGAGGCAAGAAAGAGAATGCTCCAAAGGATCTTTGGAGTCAAAAGAGGTTCTTAACCAAAGAACATGCAGACCATTACCACAAAATAATAGGTCTAAGGTCAGCGATCCCGGAAGTTAAATTTGATCTGAAAGAAGATGAATATCCGGAGATCCAAGAGCAAATTCGAAACAGAGGATGGGAAGTTCTAACCAACCCTGAGACAAAGGTTGGAAGAAACATGGTTCAGGAATTCTACTCAAATCTGTGGCTGACAGATAAGCAGAGAATGACTAGAACTGCTTTTCATACCTACAGAACCATGGTCAGAGGGAGAATTATTTACTTCCATCTGGACAAAATAAGAGAGGTCTTCAAATTGCCTCAACTGCAAGATGATCCTGAATCCTTTAATAGGAGAATGGTGAGAGCAGATAAGGGGTTGGATCAAGTTCTAGAGGATATATGCCTCCCTGGAACTAAGTGGACAACCAATTCAAAAGGTGTCCCAAACCAACTCAAGAGGGGAGATCTCAAACCAATTGCAAGAGGTTGGCTAGACTTCATTGGGCGTTCCATATTGCCCACTAGCAACCGTTCTGAGGTCACTATCAAGAGAGCAGTGATGATTCATTGCATTATGCTGGGAAAAGAAGTGGAGGTTCATCATCTGATTGCTTGTGAGATTTACACAATTGCAAACAAGATTTACCCAAGCTTAATCTCCTTGCTATGTAAAGATGCTGGGGTGAGGATGGGAGTAGATGAATTCATCCCAATTGAACATCCAATCACCAAGAAGTCAATGGAAGGACAAATGCAAGATAATTCTATCAAAAGGAGGGTGCAGGAGTTCCTCCCTGAACACCCTGAAATTGACTACTGGACCTGCCTAGAAGCATCTGTTGCCAAGCTGCAAGAAGCTATGGAACAAATTAAGGAAGAACAGCAGAATCAAAACTGCATGCTCTGCAAATTGCTGAAGGAACAAGAGAAGCAGGGGCGTGAGCTACAGGAGCTGAAGCGCCAGAAGCTCTCCCTTGAAAGGTCAAATACCCCACAAGTTGAGGGAGCATCCACTTCTCAAGATCAAGGTTGTTGAGTCCTAACTCTATGATAACCTCTATCATTAGGAGTCTATTTTAGAGTCATTTAAATTTTTATTTTCTATTACTATTAGTCTTATCTTATGTTTATCGTTGAGTCTTGTTTTTAATTCATGATTAATAAAATTTAATGTCGATGCCTTAAAGCTATGAATGTCCTATGAATCCATCACCTCTCTTAAATGAAAAATGCTTTAATCACAAAAGAACAAGAAGTGCAGGATTTCGAATTCATCTCTGAAACTAGTTGAATTAGCTTGATGTGGTGACAATACTTTTTGTTTTCTAAATGAATGCTTGAACAGTGCATATGTCTTTTGAATTTGTTGATTAAAGAATGTTAAACTTGTTGGCTCTTGAAAGAATGATGGAAAAGGAGAAATGTTATTGAGGATCTGAAAAATCATCAAATTGATTCTTGAAGCAAGAAAAAAAGCAGTGAATTCAAAAAAAAACAAAAAAAAAGAAAAAAGAGAGAGAGATAAAAAGTGATCCAAGGAAAAAAAAGTGTGCTTAAGAACCCTGGACACCTCTAATTGGGGACTCTAGCAAAGCTGAGTCACAATCTGAAAAGGTTTACCCAGTTATGTGTTTGTGGCATGTATGTATCCGGTGGTAATACTGGAAGACAGAGTGCTCTGGGCCACAGCCAAGACTCATAAAGTAACTGTGTCCAAGAATCATCATACTTAACTAGGAGAATCAATAACACTACCTGAATTCTGAGTTGCTAGAGATGCCAATCATTCTAAACTTCAAAGGATAAAGTGAGATGCCAAAACTGTTCAGAGGCAAAAAGCTACTAGTCCCGCTCATCTAATTGGAGCTAAGTTTCATTGATATTTTGGAGTCTATAGTATATTCTCTTCTTTTTATCCTATTTGATTTTCAGTTGCTTGGGGATAAGCAACAATTTAAGTTTGGTGTTGTGATGAGCGGATAATTTATACGCTTTTTGGCACTGTTTTTAGTATGTTTTTAGTACATTTTATTTAGTTTTTAGTATGTTTTTATTAGTTTTTATTTAAAATTCACTTTTCTGGGCTTTACTATGAGTTTGTGTGTTTTTCTGTGATTTCAGGTAATTTGTGGCTGAAATTGAGGGACCTGAGCAAAAATCTGATCCAGAGGCTGAAAAAGGACTGCAGATGGTCTTGGATTCTGACCTTCCTACACTCGAAGTGGATTTTCTGGAGCTACAGAAGCCCAATTAGCGCACTCTTAATTGCGTTGGAAAGTAGATATCTTGGGCTTTCCAGGAATGTATAATAGTCCATACTTTGCCCGAGATTTGATGGCCCAAACTGGCGTTGCAAATCAGCTTCAGAATTCCCGGCATTTAACGCCGGAACTGGCACAAAAATTGGAGTTAAACGCCCAAACTGGCACAAAAGCTGGCATTTAACTCCAGAAAAAGTCTCTACACATGAAAGCTTCAATGCTCTACCCAAGCACACACCAAGTGGACCCCAGAAGTGGATTTTTACGTCATTTACTCATTTCTGTATATCCTAGGTTACTAGTTCACTATAAATATGATATTTTGACATTGTATCTTTACCTAATGACACATTACACGTTTATTATTGTATCTTCTACGGCATGAGTCTCTAAACCCCATGGTTGGGGGTGAGGAGCTCTGCTGTGTCTTGATGGATTAATGCAATTATTACTATTTTTCATTCAATCACGCTTGCTTCCATTCTAAGATATCACTTGTTCCTCAATTTGATGAATATGATGATCCGTGACACTCATCATCATTCTCACCTATGAACATGTGCCTGACAACCACCTCTGTTCTACCTTAGATTGAGTGGATATCTCTTGGATCCCTTAACCGGAATCTTCGTGGTATAAGCTAGAATTGATGGCGGCATTCTTGAGAATCCGGAAGGTCTAAACCTTGTCTGTGGTATTCTGAGTAGGATTCAAGGATTGAATGACTGTGACGAGCTTCAAACTCCTGAGAACTGGGCTTTAGTGACAGACACAAAAGAATCACTGGATTCTATTCCAGCCTGATTGAGAACCGACAGATGATTAGCCGTGCTGTGACAGAGCGCGTTGAACATTTTCACTGAGAGGATGGGAGGTAGCCATTGACAACGGTGAAACCCTACATACAGCTTGCCATGGAAGGAGCCTTGCGTGCATGAAGAAGAATACAGTGGGAAAGCAGAGGTTCAGAAGATAGAGCATCTCCAAAACCTCAACCTGTTCTCCATTACTGCAAAACAAGTATCTATTTCATGTTCTTTTACTTTTCACAATTAAACCTGAGAATTATTGATATCCTGACTAAGAGTTACAAGATAACCATAGCTTGCTTCAAGCCGACAATCTCCGTGGGATCGACCCTTACTCACGTAAGGTATTACTTGGACGACCCAGTGCACTTGCTGGTTAGTTGTGCGGAATTACAAAAGTGTGATTGTGATTTCGTGCACCAGTAAGATAATAACACTTTAATTGCCCGTAATAGGTTTAAAATTTTATAATATTAATTTGAAAATATAAATATGATATTTGAACTTAGTAGATTTTTCTGAGTTGGAAAATGTAATTTTCTTTGAAAAATTTCATAAAAACGCGTAACGGTAAATTAACCGGCAGTACTAGCTTAAGTTTGTCTGGTACTGTGCGAGAATAATAAAAACAATAGAAAAATTTAGGAAATAAATTAAAGTTGATAACCGGACACTAATTTTAAAGGTGTGGCCCAAAGTTGGACCAAACATACAAAAAACGCTAATGGGTGATGACAAGTTATCTTATGCTAGTTTTACTAGCATTTTTCATCTGTTTCACTTAGTTTTATGCACTTTCTTGCACAATAAGTAAGTGATTGGAGTGGAATTTCATGCTTATTTTGATCTTATACAAAATCATGAGATTTATGCAAGAATTAAGTGATTCTTATAAACGATGCAATTTCTTATGATTTTGGTTAGACTTTGATTTCTTGTTTGATTGATTTTAGGTGACAAAATGGAGAGGAAGAGATGCATTCCAGGGCAACGCTACGTTCAATTAAGGAACGCTATACTCAGTAGCGACGCGCACGTGTACAGGGCGCCTATGCGTCGGCAATGACTTTTGAAAATCCACGCGCACGCACGCATGACGCGTACGCGTGGATGTGCTTGGCGCTCATTTACAAAGAGAGCGCTACGTTAACTTAGTGAACGTTTTCGGGCATTTTGTGTTTGGGATTGAATGTTTTGCACCCGACACACATGCACGCATGGCGCGCACGCGTTGATGAGCACCGAGATGAAGCACGCGCAAGCGCAAAGGATGCGCACGCGTGGGAGCGTTCATAGAGCGAACGTAGCACTCATTTAACGAACGCTATCAAGGATGCGCAAGCGCACAGGATGCAGACACATCAGTATGCAAAGATAACAGGGGACGCACACGCGCAGAGGATGCGTACGCGTGAGTAAGTGAACGCTGCGCTCAATTTGCGAATGCTACGTTCTCCTGAAAGCAACAACCCAGCACCACCTCTGACCCACTCCATCAGAAGGCCAAAAAGCCCATTCCAAGTACTAGAGGACTAGATTAGAAAGTGTATAAATAGAAGAAGATTTGATTTCATAGGGGGTTCGGCCTTTAGACTTTCTTTTCATCTCTTTTTAGTCTCTCTTTTAGAATTTTTAGATTTAAGTTCTGTTTCATTTTGTTCTTCATCTTCTGCATAATTTTCTTTTCTATTTTGGTCTTACTTGAGCTATGATGAACTAAACCCCAAATTCATTAGGGGGAGGAGCTCTATTGTAATTCCAATGAATCAACGAAATTCTTCTTCCTCTAAATTCATATCTGTAGCAATTGGATATCTTCTGCTTTGTTTGTGAATTATTCACTCTGGGAGGGGGTTTAATTTAGTGAATGTGGGTGTGAGCCTCGGATGGGGAATCACCTTCATTTGAACTGAAGCTCTGTCCAACACAATTTTCATTGTCAACACTATTCGGGAGGAATTAAGGTTCTGAGAATTTGTGTGGCTTATGGATAAGAGAATGTGCTTTAACTCTTCTCATGACAATTAGATCAAGGAATTGGCAAGATTGATTGTGATTAGAGAGATTGGGTTGCCAAGGAATTGGGATCCAATCAATTTCAATCCGTCAAAGATCTACTTAAATGATTGAGAAAGGAGTTGAGACTAATTGACTCAGGCAGGATTACAGTACCTCTAATCCCTGATGAACCACTTTCTCAAAATTTCCATTTAGATCTCTCTGCAATCTATAGTCTCTAATTCTAATCTGATTTCCCACACCCAAATTCCTTTATTGTTCATGCAAGTTAAGTTCTCTGCCAATTTAGATTCTACAATTTAAATTCCTGGCACTTTATAATTCAGCATTTACTTTTCTTGCAATTTAAGCTTCAACTCTTTTACTTGCTTACACTTCAAGTTACAGTTTATTTAATTTTTTGCTATTTACTTTTATGCCAATTTACCTTCAGCATTTCCAGTTTCATTAAATTTACTTTTGGTTAAGTCAATTCCACTCAATTCTTCAATATTCGCTTAACTAAATTCATCACCTAACTGAAGTTGCTTAATCCAATCAATCCTCGTGGCATCGACCTCACTCTTGTGAGTTTACTACTTGATGCGACCCAGTGTACTTGCCAGCTAGTTTGTGTGGAAATCTATTTTCCCGCTATCAAGTTTTTGGCGTCGTTGCCGGGGATTGATTTAGATTGACAATGATTAAGTAGGGTGATAATCTAGTTTAAGCATCTTTCTTTTATTTTTACTAAGCACTCTAACTACTTGAAATTTTTTCTCTACTAATCCTAACTGCACTCAAGCGACAAAGTGCTCTTTTTGTGTTTCTTGTTGTTTTGGTTGTATGCTAGGAGGAGGAAGAGGTGATTCCACTTATTTTGATTCTGAATCAGAGAGAATTTTCTTGAGATTGAGAAGAGAAGCAAGAGTGAAGGGCGTAATTGGAGAAGAAGAATCAGAGGAAGAGAATCAAGAGATGGAGGACAACCCCCCTAATCCACCAGAAGGGGTGGCTAATAACAATGGCCAGCCTCCTACACCTTCCCCAATGCAAGAAACTGTGGAAGCAGTATACTCACTTTAAATGTTCATGCCAATAACTTTGAGTTGAAGCCTCAGCTTATCACTTTGGTGCAAAACAACTGTTCTTATGGAGGAGGTCCCTTAGAAGACCCAAATCAACATCTCGCCATCTTTTTGAGGATATGTGACACAGTTAAGACACCCAGACATCTATAAGTTGCTGTTGTTTCCATTTTCCTTGAAAGATAAGGTAACTCAATGGTTAGAAGCATTTTCCAAAGAAAGCATCAACAACTGGGAGGATTTAGTGAGCAAATTTTTGGCTAAGTTCTACCCACCTCAGAGGATCATAAGATTGAAGACAGAAGTGCAAACATTCACCCAAATGGATGGAGAATCACTTTATGAGGCTTGGGAGAGATACAAAGCCTTGATTAGGAAGTGTCCACCAGAGATGTTTAATGAATGGGACAGACTTCAGAATTTTTATGAGGAATTGACTCTAAAAGCTGAAGAAGCCTTGGATTATTCTGCTGGAGGTTCAGTAAAACTAATAAAGTCAGCTGAGAAAGCTCAGAATCTAATAGACACTGTAGCCAATAACTAGTACTTCTATGCTCATCAAAGGCAATGCCAACTAGCTCCAAAGAGAGGTGTATTAGAACTTGAAGATGTGGATACCATCTTGGCACAAAACAAGGTGATGCACCAACAGATTCAACAACAAATGGAGATGATGGCAAAAAGGATAGATGGTCTACAAGTAGCTATAGTAAACACAACAAGTCAACCATCACCTGCATGGGGACAAAATGAAGAGAGCTATGAAGAGCAACAGCCTGAGCAAGTCCAATACATGCACAACCAAGTAGCTGGACAAAATGAGTTCTATAGAGACACCTACAACTCATCCTGGAGGAACCACCCTAATTTGAGGTGGGGAGTTAACCAAAACCAGCAGCCGTGGCAGAGAAATTCAAACCAAAATAACTCCAGAAACACAAACCATCAAAATCATTAAAACACTAACCAAAATCAATACAGAAAACCACAAAACAGTCAACCTCTATCTAACTACTATCCACCAAATAACCCAGCAATTAACCAAAACAACTATGATCCACCCTCAACACCCCACAATCAACCACAACCACCCCAATAAGCTCAAAGAATCTCCAACTTGGAGATGATGATGGAAAAGATGATCAAGCATCAAGAATTGGCCAATAAGAACCATGAAGCCTCACTACGGAATCTAGAAAGGCAAATTGGACAATTATCCAAGCAAAAAGTAACTGAAAGATCACCCAATACACTTCCAAGTGACACCATTCCCAATCCCAAAGAAGAATGTAAAGCAATCCAATTGAGAAGTGGAATAACTTTGGAGAATAACAAAGAAGCTAACAAGAGGCCAGCAGAGAATGATGAGGACAATAGCAAGAAAGAGGTGACAGCAAAAGGAAAAGACCAAGAGGAGTCCAGAAAGAAAGAGGAAGGACATCAAGACTCAAAGAAAGGGAAAAAAAGTCATGGAGGAGCACCTACACGAACAGAAGAAAGTGGAGAAGCCATACACTCCTCCCTTTCCAAATCCTCAAAGGTTCAATAGAGAGCTCAAAGACCAACAATTCCCCCAAGTTCTTAGAGGTTTTTAAGAAGATGGAAATCGATATTCCACTTGCTGAAGCCTTGGAGCAGATGCCTTTATATGCAAAATTTCTCAAGGAGCTTATCAACAAAAAGAGAAGTTGGGATGAAAAAGAAACAGTAATTCTAACTCAAGAGTGCAGTGCTGTGATTCAAAAAAGGCTTGCCACCAAAACTTAAAGATCCTGGAAGTTTCTTTCTATCTTGTATCATTGGCAACCTGTCAATTGGGAAGGCTTTATGCGACTTAGGCTCAAGCATTAATCTGATGCCACTTTCCATGATAAAAAGGCTATCTATTGAAGAGGTGAAGCTTACAAGAATGTCATTGCAACTAGCTGACAGGTCACTTATCAGACCCAATGGAGTGGTAGAAAATCTCCTGGTTAAGGTGGAAAAGTTCATATTCCCAGAAGACTTTGTAGTTTTAGACATGGAAGAAGAAGGACATAACTCGATCATCATGGGTAGACCTTTTTTTACCACAGCAAGAGCTATTATTGATGTAGAAAAAGGAAAAATGATCCTCAGGGTGCATGATGAACAAATGATCATTAATATTTTCAAAGCCATGCAATATCCTTCTGAGAAGGCACAACTCATGAGAGTGGAAATGATAGAAGAACTGATGGAAGAAGTGTTTGAAGACAACGGTCAAGAAGAACAAGAAGAATAGATAGAAGCCATTCAAGAGGCCTCTGAATAACAAGTAATTGAAATTTCCTCTAAAGGCAAGACAAAGGAAAAACCAAAACAAGAATTGAAGCCTCTTCCCTCACATCTTAAATATGCATTCCTTGGTGAAGAGGATAGCTTTCCAGTGATTATTAACTCTGCCTTAAGTGAAGAAGAAGAAGGCAACCTTCTTGCTGTATTGAAAGCCGACAAAGATGCACTGGGGTGGACCATTGATGACTTGAAAGGCATAAGCCCTGCCATATGCATGCACAAGATACTTTTGGAGGACAATTCTAAACCGGTGGTTCAACCTCAGAGAAGGCTAAACCTCACAATGAAAGAAGTTGTTCAGAAAGAAGTGATGAAGTTATGGAATGCAGGGATCATTTATCCTATATCTGATAGCTTATGGGTGAGCCCAGTTCAAGTGGTGCCAAAGAAAGGTGGGATGACTGTCATTGCTAATGAGAAGAATGAGCTTATCCCCACAAGAACAGTAACAGGACGGAGAATGTGTATTGATTATAGAAGGATAAATGATGCCATGAGAAAATACCACTTCCCCCTCTCCTTCATTTACCAAATGCTTGAAAGGTTGGCTTGCCAGGCCTATTACTGCTTCCTGGATGGATATTCTGGCTACAATCAAATAGTGGTGGACCCTATGGATCAGGAGAAAACCTCATTCACCTGTCCCTTTGGAGTCTTTGCATATAGAAGAATGCCATTCGGGTTGTATATTACCCCAGCTACCTTCCAGAGAGGCATGCTATCAATCTTCTCAGATATGGTAGAAAAGTTTATTGAAGTTTTTATCGATGACTTCTCTATTTTTGGGGACATTTTCAATGCTTGCTTGCATCATCTTACCTTAGTCTTGAAAATATGCCAAGAAACTAATTTGGTTTTAAATTGGGAAAAATGCCATTTTATAGTGCCCGAAGGAATAGTTCTTGGTCACAAAGTTTCAGGAAAAGGGATAGAAGTTGACAAGGCAAAGGTAGAAATCATAGAGAAACTCCTTTTACCAACTAATGTGAGAGCTGTTAAAAGTTTCTTAGGACATGCTGTATTCTATAGAAGATTCATCAAGGATTTTTCAAAAATAGCCAAACCACTGAGCAATCTGATAGTGGTTGATAATCCTTTTACTTTTGATGAAAACTGTAAGCATGCCTTTAAAACTTTAAAAACTAGACTCACCACAGCACCAATCATCACACCCTCAAATTGGTAATTACCTTTTGAACTTATGTGTGATGCAAGTGATTTTGCTATTGGTGCTGTACTGGGACAAAAGAAAGGTAACTTGCATCATGTCATCTATTATGCAAGCAAAGTATTGAATGAAGCACAAAAAAACTACACCACAACAGAGAAGGAATTATTGGATGTAGTTTATGCATTTGATAAGTTTAGATCATACTTGATTGGATCTAAGATTGTAGTTTATACTGACCATGCTGCCCTTAAGTATTTGATGTCAAAACAGGATGCCAAACTAAGACTCATCAGATGGATATTGCTCCTACAAGAGTTTGACATTGAAATAAAGAATAGAAAAGGGAGTTAAAATCAAGTTGCTTATCACTTATCAAGGCTATGATGCACGAAAACTTGTCTCTCAACAAATTTTCCTCGGCAAGTATACCGAATTGTCGTCAAGTAAAAACTCACAATAGAGTGAGGTCGAATCCCACAAAGATTAATTGGTCAAGCAAATTTAATTGGAGGAATGTTCTAGTTAAGCTACGCAGAAGTTGAGTGATAATTGCAGAAAACTAAATGCAAATGACAGAAAATGTAAATACTGGAAATAAATGGCGGAATGTAAATTGCAAAAAGTAAATTGCAAAATCTTAATGGGAATTTGGGGAGATGGACATAAAAGTAAATGACATAAAATAAAGAGAATGGGTAAGATCAGAAATGGAGAATTCATTGGGCTTAAGAGATGTTGCATTCTCCGGATCAAGTTCATTCTTATCTCTTCCACAATCAATGTATTCATTGGTCTCCTTGGCAATCTTAAGTGATTGGATCCCAATTCCTTGGCAACCCAATCTCTCTAAGCTTGAACAAATGCCCAATTCTTTGATTAATTGCTCATGGGAAGAGATGAAATATGATCACTGATTATACCACATGCATTTCCAAATCAAAGTGTTGGTAGGATTACATGTCACTATATCCATCCAAACCCCAATTTGGTCCAACATGAGAAAGCATTTCTAGCATGATCTCCTCATCCTTCTTCCAAGGCTCAGAGGAGATCCAATTATGGAGAGTTTCTTTTCGAAGACAACTAACCAATTGATTTAAGATCGAAAGCTTTCTAGCAAATCAAGAGAAAAGAAAGAGGAAGAAGAAGAAAACTATAATTGATCCATCAAATTACAACAGAGCTCCCTAACCCAATGAAAAGGGGTTTAGTTGTTCATAGCTCTGAAAATGGAAGATGATAGAGAAGAGTGCATTGTGAAAGTAAACTAGAATTTGCAGAAAAAGTAAATATACAGAATGTAGTTCCCAATAATGCCAAGCCCCTTTCTAGTTCAAAACTACTCCTATATATACTACTCTTCTTGATATTCTAGTCAGCTCTTCAAGTCTTGGATATGGGCCTTTGATCTTGAGTTGAAGCATTTACAATCTTCAGTAGGCTCAGATTTGCTTGCAGAAAAATTGTGAGTCAGGCATGGGTGGACGTTAGTTAGGACGTTAGTGGTGTTAACGTTAAGTGAAAATTTGGGTTCGAAAACGTTAGTGACGATAACCTTTTTCACTAACGCTCCAAACCAAATTGATCCATGTTAACTTCAACGTTAGTGGCACTAACGTGACAACTAACGTTGCCTTTTTGTCATTCGCAAACATTATTGGTATCCACCTTTACCAATAACGTTGCTTCTTACTTCTCTTCCCCACGTTAGTGATCCACGTTAGGGTAACTAACGTGGCCCTTAACGTGGGCATGCCCAAGCTTCGAGGGCGTTAGTGACACTCACCTTTGTCACTAATGCTTCAAAACACCTCTTCTTCCCACGTTAGTGCCTCACGTTAATGGAATTAACGTGACCACTAACGTGGTGGTAATTGTCATCTCCAACGTTAGTGACAAAGGTGAATGTCACTAACATTGGCCTATCATTCCTTGCTCCACGTTACCCTTCACGTTAGTGGTCTTAACGAGACCACTAACGTAGGCAATATTGGCTTAATGAAACGTTAGTGACAAAGGTGAGTGTCACTAACGTTGGCAATTTCTTTCTCCTTCCACGTTATCGTTCACGTTAATTCGATTAACGTGACTCTTAACGTGGCTAAGTGTGGCCTTTTGGAACGTTAGTGGTGTTCACCTTTACCACTAACGTTGGAGCTCCCCTTTCCTTTCCACGTTACCTCCCACGTTAATGTAACTAACGTGGCAACTAACATGGGCTATGATGGCTTTCGAAGGCGTTTTTGGCGATCACTTTTTCCATTAACGCTGCAAACTTACTCCCATTCCACGTTAGCACTCACAGTAGTTAGACTAATGTGGCTGCTAACGTGGCTTTTCCTTGCTTCCTTTGTCCTGAAATCAAGCAAATAAAGTGCATCAAAGCTCTGTCCCAAGTCATGAGATCATGCATTATCCATTTTATCATTCAATTCCTGCATAATTCTCATGAAATCATGTAAAGTTCACAATGTTTGCTTGAATCAAGATGTAAGTGTATTTTTACCCAAAACTTGCTTATTTACTAAGAAAATGCATGAAACTACCCTAAAATAGTAAAGAAAAGGTCAGTGAAACTGGCCAAGATGCCCTGGCATCACAACACCAAACTTAAAGCTTGCTTGTCCCTAAGCAAGTACTGAAGCATAAGAACGATGAATGAAAGAACAAGAGAAACAAGTCCTTATTATAGAAGTCAAGTTCTTGGTTTTTGGGGTTTCATGCATAGCAACTTAGGTTCATTCCTTCACTGGTTTTCAGGTCCTTATCATGCTCTTGAATACTCGCCTGATTGCATCCTATGAGATCCTTATTCATTGATTCCCCCTTTCCTTTCAGGGTTTATTGCATTCTTTTAGGCTAAGTGCTTTGTGAGGGGGCGACTCTTTAAGATAAGCTTTTAGCCAACACTCCCGAACCAGTTGGTTCAAGGTGTTAGGTGTTGAGACACGCCTAAGGACCTACTCCCTCAAGTCTCTCTCCCCCATACATGCACACCACAGGCATATAGTTTGTTACTTTCTTTCTTGAGACCTTGGTGTCCAGCACCTCTTTGGGTTACTAAGTGCTCTGTAGCAAAGGTTGCTCTTGATAGTGGACTTTCAGCTGATAATCCCGGGTTAGTTAACCCAAGTTATCAAGTGATAAGGCACCCCTGAGAGCTTATTCATCCAAGCATATTCCTTGCACAGGAGCACTACAGACACATGCCTCAAGATTCAACCCTTGGTGCCTAGCCTTATTTCTTATTATTTTTTCTTTCTTTTTCAAACTCTTATTATTCTTTTTCTTTTTCTTATTAGGAACTTGTTGTTTGGCTAATCTCATAGGACGTGTTTCAAGAATGTGATTTAGAGCATATAGTTGCCTATATACCTTGTTGGTGAACCAACTTAGCTAATCAATTACCATACCACAAACATTGAGAACTTGCTTCACAAGATGAACCCCACTCTAGTTTTTCCTAACATTTTCTTTTATTTAGCTTAAAGGACAAGCATACATTTAAGCAGGATGAAAATGAAAACCGGGAACTTAGACCAGCAACCTTGATATCTGAATAAAGAGGAACAAGCAGAATATGAATGTCCCTGAGAACACTATTCAATCATACTTTCAATTAAAGCACTACAACTCAGAGACAGTTAAATACAATACAACCTCTTGATGTCTTCTTGTTTGTTTCTAGTCATCATCATCCTAGCTTTTGCATCCTTATTTGTCTTCTTGGATGATGGTGTATAGTTATTTCAAGGGATTGATTGAATTCCTGTAAAATTATTAGAAGTTGCTTGTTCCCCAAGCACTTGAAAAATAGTTAGCATGCATGTATGCTTGTGAATTTCTGAACTTAATTTGGTGTGTGAACACCAAACTTAGTTCCTTGCCTAATGTAGCAAATTGAATACATGCAAAAACCTCATGTGCTTTCATTAAGAAAACAACTATGAACTAGAAAAGCAAACTATGAACTAGAAATTAAACATCTGTCAAGTAGTTTCTCTGATTGTCAGAGCAAGTGCTTTATCATTGAAGGGTTGCAATGCAATCTTCAGATGGAGTCTTTGGTGGAACACCAAACTTAGAGTTCCACATTCACCCTTGGATTGTTTTGGTGTGCAACACCAAACTTAGCTCCTTACAATACAGAGAACTCTACTTGAATCTTTTATTGAGAAAATAATGAAAGGAGAACTACCTCAGGTTGGGTTGCCTCCCAACAAAGTGCTTTTTTAGTGTCGCTAGCTCAACGGTTGCTTCTTTAGTTGAGATTATACTTCTGTTTGGGGCCTTCCCCCATGTTGCCCAAGTAGTGTTTAAGTCTTTGCCCATTCACTGTGAATGTCCTCCTTGAGCTTTCTTCCATGATTTCTATGTGTCCATAAGGTGAAACCTTTGTGACCAGAAAGGGTCCCGACCACCTTGATTTGAGTTTTCCAGGGAAGAGTCTCAGTTTGGAGTTGTAGAGGAGTACATGTTGTCCTTCTTCGAAACTTCTTGGTGCCAGGTTGAGCTCATGTCTCTTTTTTGCTCTTTCCTTATAGATCTTGGTGTTTTCATAGGCTTGGGACTTAAACTCTTCCAGTTCTTGCAGCTGCAAAACCCTTTTTTCACATGCAGCAGTGCTGTCGAGGTTTAGTATCTTGAGAGCCCAAAAGGCTTTGTACTCCAGCTCTAATGGTAAGTGACAGGCCTTTCCATACACCAGTTGATATGGGAACATCCCAATTGGTGTTTTGAAGGCTGTCCTATATGCCCAAAGAGCATCATCCAACTTTTTTGCCCAGTCTTTTCTTGATGCCCCCACAGTCTTTTCCAAGATCCTTTTTAACTCTCTGTTGGATATCTCGGTTTGCCCGCTTGTTTGGGGATGATAAGGTGTGGCAACCTTATGCTTCACCCCATATCTTAGGAGTAGAGTCTCCAATGGTCTGTTGCAAAAATGACTCCCTCCGTCACTGATGAGGGCTCGTGGAACTCCAAATCTGCTGAAGATATTCTTTCTAAGAAAGTTCATGACCACCTTGTTGTCATTTGTTGGGGTTGCCATGGCCTCCACCCACTTAGATACACAGTCCACTGCCACCAAAATATACTTGTTCGAATATGAGGTTGGAAATGGTCCCATGAAGTCGATCCCCCATACATCAAATAGTTCGAGTTCTAAGATGAATTGCTGTGGCATCTCATTTCTCTTGGGCAAATTTCCAGCCCTTTGACACTCATCACAGCTTCTCACCAGTTCCTTAGCATCCTTGAAGATAGTAGGCCAGAAGAACCCACATTGCAGTACCTTTGTTGTGGTCATTTCTCCTCCAAAATGACCTCCAAAGCTAGAACTATGGCAATTTCATAGGACCTCTCGTCCCTCTTCTTCTGAAATGCACCTCCTAAGGATTCCATCTGAGCACTTCTTGAAGAGATATGGCTCATCCCAAATGAAATATTTAGCATCATTAATGAGTTTTCTTCTTTGATGTTTGTTGATTCCAGGAGGCAAGTCACCAGTTGCCTTAAAATTGGCAATATATGCAAACCAGGGTGCCTTGTGAACTAACATTAATTGCTCATCTGGAAAGAACTCATTCACACTTGTATCATGTGTACCACTTTTCTCATAAGGGATCCTGGATAGATGATCTGCTACCTTGTTCTCCACACCTTTTTTGTCTCTAATCTCAATATTGAATTCCTGCAACAATAAGATCCATCTTATCAGTCTTGGTTTTGATTCCTGTTTGGCAAATAGATATTTAAGTGTTGTGTGATCGGTGAAAACAATCACTTTAGAGCCAATGAGGTATGATCTAAATTTGTCAAATGCAAAAACTATTGCCAACAACTCCTTTTCAGTAGTGGTATAATTTCATTGAGTGTCATTGATGACCTTGCTGGCATAGTATATGACATGCACCAAATTATCTTTCCTCTGTCCTAACACCGCCCCAACTGCAAAATCAGATGCATCACACATCAGTTTGAATGGTAAGTTCCAATCAGGTGGGGTGATGATAGGAGCTGAGGACAACCTCTTTTTCAAGTTTTTGAATGCTAGCATGCACTTCTCATCAAAGATAAATGGTGTATCAGATACAAGGAGATTGCTTAAGGGCTTGGCTATGTTTGAAAAATCTTTAATAAATCTTCTGTAGAAGCCAGCATGCCCTAAAAAGCTCCTAATTGCCTTGACATCACTTGGTGGAGGTAATTTTTCAATTAGTTCCACCTTAGCTCTGTCTACCTCAATGCCTTGGTTAGAAACTTTATGGCCAAGGACTATTCCTTCTGTCACCATAAAATGGCATTTTTCCCAATTCAAGACCAGATTGGTCTCTTGACATCTTTTTAATACCAATGCAAGATGATTTAGGCAATTAGGAAAGGAATCCCCGAATACTGAAAAGTCATCCATAAAGACTTTAATGAACTTCTCTATCATTTCCGAGAAGATGGAAAGCATGCAGCGTTGAAAAGTTGCAGGTGCATTACATAGCCCAAATGGCATGCGCCTGTAGGAAAACACTCCATATGGGCAAGTAAATGATGTTTTCTCCTAGTCTCTTGGATCAACCACTATTTGGTTATATCCTGAATAACCATCTAGAAAACAATAATATGCATGTCCTGCAAGTCTTTCCAGCATCTGATCCATGAAGGGGAGTAGGAAGTGATCTTTTCTTGTGGCTTCATTGAGTTTTCTGTAATCAATGCACATCCTCCACCTTGTGACAGTTCTTGTAGGGATTAGCTCGTTTCTTTCATTGGGTACTACAATGATTCCTCCTTTCTTGGGGACCACTTGGACGGGGCTGACCCATGGGCTATCCGAAATTGGGTAGATTACCCCTCCCTGCCACAGCTTCATGACTTCCTTCTGTACCACTTCCTTCATGACTGGATTCAGCCTCCTTTGGGGTTGAATGGAAGGTTTGGTATCATCTTCCAACAGCATCTTATGCATGCATATGGCTGAACTGATTCCCTTCAAGTCAGAAAATGTCCATCCAATGACATCCTTATGCTTTTGCAATACTTGGAGTAATTCCTCCTCATGCTCTTGGCTGAGGGTTGAGTTTATGATCACTGGATAGCTTTCATTCTCTCCTAAATATGCATACTTGAGAGTGGGGGGCAGTGCCTTTAGTTCAAGTTTGGGTGCTTCTTTTCTTTCATTCTTCTCCTCTAGTGTGTGCTGAACATGAACCTCAGCTATTGCAGCCTCTTTGCTTGATGCTGATTCCTCTTCTTCTGTCAATCCCTCAAGTTCTTCCTCTTCAAAAGTCTATTGCATTACAGCTTCCACTGAATCTAACCTCATACATTCTCCCAATGAGTATTGTGGGTAACTCATAGCCTTGAACACATTGAATATCATTTTCTCCTCATATAGTCTAAGGATAAGTTCACCCTTTTGGACATCAATGATGGCTCCGGCAGTGGCTAAAAATGGCCTTCCTAAGATGATAGAGGTCTTGGCTCCTTCCTCTATATCGAACACTACAAAGTTTGCTGGGAAGATGAAGTCTCCTACCTTCACCAACAAGTCTTCTACTACTCCGTGAGGAAACTTGAATGATCATTCTGCCAGTTACAGGGCCATTCTTGTTGGCTTGGCCTCCTCAATCCTCATTTTTCTCATCATCGCTAAGGACATCAGATTTATGCTAGCTCCTAAATCACATAAAGCCTTTTCCACTGTGATTTCTCCTATGATACAAGGAATCTGGAAGTTCCCAGGATCCTTCAATTTTTTGGGTAATTTATGCTGAATGATGGCACTACATTCTTCGGTTAGTACCACAGTCTCGTTGTTCTTCCAGCTTCTCTTCTTGGTCATCAACTCCTTCAAGAACTTGGCATAGAGCGGCATTTGCTCTATTGCTTCAGCAAAGGGTATGTTAATCTGTAATTTCTTGAAGATTTCTATGAATCTTGAGAATTGGCTATCCTCTCCCCTCTTCTTCAATTGCTGAGAGTATGGGGCTTTTGGAACGTATGACTTCAGTACTTCTCCTTTTTGATGTGAATTGGGAGTGGAAACTTGATCTTCATCTTGTCCCTTTTCCTTTTCATCCGAGTTCTTCTCTTGTTGTTTCTTAGAGGTCTCCTTCAATTCCTTCCCACTTCTGAGTTTAATAGCCTGACACTCCTCCATTGGGGTTGAATTAGTGTTGCTACGAATGTTGTGGCTAAGGACTTGCTTGAATAGGTAGCTAATTTATGCTTCAAGTTTCTTGATGGAAGCATCTTGATTCTGCATATCGGATCGCACTTCTTCCTGGAATGCTTTACTGTCTTGAACTTCCTTACATATACCTTTAAGTAGAGTCTCAATTCTAGAGAGTCTATCTTCGGGTGGTGATGGTGAATTGAGGTAGGAGGGGTGAGAAGGGCCATTTTGGTTTTGATGTGAATGTTGAGAGGCACTATTGGGTGGGTGTTGATATGGTCTCTGTGTGGAATGCTAGTGAGTTGCATTGTTGTTAGGGTTGTGACGTCTTTGATCCTGTCCTTGATCTTATTGATTTTTCCACCCAAAGTTTGGGTGGTTCTTCCAACCAGGATTATAAATTTTGGAGTATGGGTCATGGGCTTGCCTAGGTGAGTTCCCAATATAGTTGGCTTGTGCCCAGTCACTCTCTTCCTCTATATTTACTCCTTCTTGAGCTGGTGATGAAGTAGTGACTTCTGCAACTTGGTTCTCTTCTATCTTCTTGGTAAGGTCAGCTAACTGCTTGGTGATCATCTTGTTTTGAGCCATCAGTGCATTCATATGGTTTAGCTCTATCACTCCTTGAGTATTGGTCCTTTCAGAAGAATAGAAGTAGTCATTCTCAGCTACAGTCTCGATGACATCTATGGCTTCTTCAATGGTTTTCTTCTTGTTTAGAGACCCCCCTGATGAATGGTCTACGTCTTTCTTTCTTTGATTTATAAGAAAGACCCTCATAGAAAATGTGTAGTTGCACCCATTCATTGAACATGTCTGGTGGGCACCTTGTTGTTAAGTCCTTAAACCTCTCCCATGCCTCATAGAGAGTTTCACCATCTTGTTGCCTGAAGGTTTGTACCTCAGCTCTTAACCTGTTGATTCTTTGAGGAGGGTAGAATCTTGCCAAGAATTTGTTTACCACATCTTCCCAGGCTGTTAAACTCTCCTTCGGGAAGGATTCCAACCATTTAGATGCCTTGTCCCTAAGTGAAAAAGGGAACAATAGTAGTCTATAGACATCCGAATGAACTCCATTAGACTTCACAGTATCACATATTCTTAGGAATGTGGTTAGGTGTTGATTGGGGTCTTCTTGGGCACTTTCTCCGAATGCACAGTTGTTCTGAATAAGGTTGATGAGCTGGGACATCAGTTCAAAGTTATTGGCATGTATGGTTGGCTTTTGAATGATACTTCCACAATTTTCTGGGTTTGGGTTGATGTAAGAGCCTAGAACTCTTCTCTCTTGCCCAGCATGATTTACTGGGCCTTCTCTGGCATGGTTGTGAGCTTCTTTTTCATGGTGGTTCTCTATATTCTCTTCCATGTCTGTTTTAAAATACTCTTCCTCTTTCTCAGCACCAACCACTCTCTTCTCTCTTGCTTTCCTCCTTAATCTAAGAAAGGTCCTCTCAGGTTTAGAATCAAAGGAAGTTGAAGCTCCGCTTCTTCTACCGTCATACAACCAATAAAGCAAAAAGCAAGAAAGAAAATAAATGAAGAAATTACTCTTGTTAGAAAGGCTGTTATTGTGAGTGGTGCAAGGTATCAAACAGTTACTGGGTTAGTGAACTAAATGGTAGATTGCAAGGAAAACAGACGAAGAAGAAAAAAACAGAAACGAAATAGCTAAACTGGAAGTAAATGACTAAGATGAAATAATCAAAACAAAGAAAACTGCTCAATCTAGTTATTCTCCAACTTAATCATTGTCGATACAAAATCAATCCCCAGCAACGGCACCATAAACTTGATGCATAGAAACTTGTCTCTCAACAAATTTCCCTCGGTAAGTATACCGAATTGTCGTCATGTAAAAATTCACAATAGAGTGAGGTCGAATCCCACAGAGATTGATTGGTCAAGCAACTTTAATTGGAGGAATGTTCTAGTTGAGCTAAGCAGAAGTTGAGTGATAATTGCAGAAAATTAAATGGCGGAAAACCAAATGACAGAAAATGTAAATACTTGAAATAAATGGCGGAATGTAAATTGCAGAAAGTAAATTACAAAATCTTAAATGGGGATTTTGGGAGATGAACATAAAAGTAAATGGCAGAAAATAAAGAGAATGGGTAAGATCAGAAATGGGGAATTCATTGGGCTTAGGAGATGTTGCATTCTTCGGATCAAGTTCATTCTCATCTCTTCCTCAATCAATGCATTCATTGATCTCCTTGGCAATCTTAAGTGATTGGATCCCAATTCCTTGGCAATCCAATATCTCTAAGCTTAAATAATTGCCCAATTCCTTGATTTAATTGCTCATGAGAAGACATGAAGTATGGTCACTGATTATACCACATGCATTTCCAAATCAACGTGTTGGTAGGATTACATGTCACTATATCCATCCAAACCCCAATTTAGTCCAACATGAGAAAGTATTTCTAGCATGATCTCCTCATCCCTCTTCCAAGGCTCAGAGGAGATCCAATTATGGAGAGTTTCTTTTCCAAGACAACTAACCAATTGATTTAAGAACGAAATCTTTCTAGCAAATCAAGGGAAAAGAGAGGAAGAAGAATAAAAACTATAATTGATCCATCAAATTACAATAGAGCTCCCTAACCTAATGAAAAGGGGTTTAGTTGTTCATAGCTCTGAAAATGGAAGATGATAGAGAAGAGTGCATTGTGAAAGTAAACTAGAATTTGCAGGAAAAGTAAATATACAGAATGTAGTTCCCAATAATGCCAAGCCTCTTTCTAGTTCAAAACTACTCCTATATATACTACTCTTCTTGATCTTTTAGTCAGCTCTTCAAGTCTTGGATATGGGCCTTTGATCTTGAGTTGAAGCAGTTATAATCTTCAGTGGGCTCAGATTTGCTTGCAGAAAAAGTGTGAGTCAGGTATGGGTGGACGTTAGTGGTGTTAACGTTAAGTGAAAATTTAGGTTCGAAAACGTTAGTGACGATAACCTTTTTCACTAACGCTCCAAACCAAATTGATCCACGTTAATTTCAACGTTAGTGGCACTAACGTGACCACTAACGTTGCCTTTTTGTCCTTCGCAAACGTTATTGGCATTCACCTTTACCAATAACGTTGCTTCTTACTCTCTTCCCCACGTTAGTGATCCACGTTAGTGTAACTTACGTGGCCCTTAACGTGGGCATGCCCAAGCTTCGAGGGCGTTAGTGACACTCACCTTTGTCACTAACGCTTCAAAATACCCCTTCTTCCCACGTTAGTGCCTCACGTTAATGGAATTAACGTGACCACTAACGTGGTGGTAATTGCCATCTCCAACGTTAGTGACAAAGGTGAGTGTCACTAACATTGGCCTATCATTCCTTGCTCTACGTTACCCTTCATGTTAGTGGTCTTAACGTGACCACTAACGTAGGCAATATTGGCTTAGTCCAGCGTTAGTGACAAAGGTGAGTGTCACTAACGTTTGCAATTTCTTTCTCCTTTCACGTTAGAGTTCACGTTAATTGGATTAACGTGACTCTTAACGTGGCTAAGTGTGGCCTTTTGGAACGTTAGTGGTGTTCACCTTTACCACTAACGTTGGAGCTCCCATTTCCTTTCCACGTTAGCTCCCACATTATTGTAACTAACATGGCAACTAACGTGGGCTATGATGGCTTTCGAAGGCATTATTGGCGATCACTTTTTCCATTAAATCTGTAAACTTACTCCCATTCAGTGTTAGCTCTCACATTAGTTAGACTAACGTGCTGCTAACGTGGCTCTTCCTTGCTTCCTTTGTCCTGAAATCAAGCAAATAAAGTGCATCAAAGCTCTGTTTTAAGTCATGAGATCATGCATTATCCATTTTATCATTCAATTCTTGCATAATTCTCATGAAATCATGTAAAGTTCACAATGTTTGCTTGAATCAAGATGTAAGTGTATTTTTACCCAAAACTTTCTTATTTACTAAGAAAATGCATGAAACTACCCTAAAATAGTAAAGAAAAGGTCAGTGAAACTAGCCAAGATGCCTTGGCTTCAGGCTACCACAAGAAACAAATCAAGAAGCTTCACATCCAGCGAACGAAAGCTTTCCAGATGAACACCTTTTGCAAATCTATTAAGCCCCTCAGTTTGAAGATATTGCAAACTATAAGGTTGGAAGGAAGATTCCCTAAGAATTCACCAAGCAACAAGTGAAGAAGTTGCTCAATGAAGCCAAGAAATTCTTATGGGATGAACCATTCTTATTCAGGAGGTGTCTAGATGGACTAATTAGGAAATGCGTTGCTGAGAATGAATTGAAAGACATACTGTGGCATTGTCATAATTCAGCCTATGGTGGTCACTTTGGACCAGAAAGGACAGCTGCCAAGGTACTCAAAAGTGGATTTTATTGGCCAACCATATTCAAGGATGCCAGGGAGTTCATCCATCTATGCAATGAATGCCAGAGAACTGGATGATTGACAAAAAGGAATGAGATGCCTCAGAACTACATCCTAGGGGTAGAACTCTTTGATCTTTGGGGCATAGATTTTATAGGCCCTTTTCCACCTTCATACTCCTTCAAATACATACTTGTGGTAGTTGAGTATGTCTCAAAGTGGGTGGAAGCCATAGCAACAACCACATGTGATGCACAAATTATCTTTCAATTCCTTAAGAAGCACATTTTTACTAGATATGGAGTGCCTAAGGGTCTTGTCAGTGATGGTGGTAGCCATTTTTGTAACAAACAAATGGAGAAACTACTTCAAAAATATGGGGTGATGCATAAAGTATCCACACCATATCACCCACAGACCAATGGCCAAGCAAAGCTTGCAAATAGGGAGTTGAAGAGGATTTTGGAGAAAACAGTGGGAAACACAAGAAAGGATTGGGCTAGAAAATTAGAAGATGCTCCCTGGGCATACAGGACCACTTTTAAAACTCCTATTGGAAAGTCCCCTTTTCATTTATTATATGGCAAGTCCTGTCACCTCTCTGTAGAGCTTAAACATAAAGCATTATAGGCTACTAAACTCCTCAACCTTGATTCTCAAGTAGCAGGGGAGAAGAGATTACTACAACTAAATGACTTAGACGAGTTTAGACTAGACGCCTATGAAATTGCCAAGATATACAAAGAAAATGCTAAGAGATGGCATGACAAAAAGATCTCAAAGAAGGAATTCAAACCAGGACAGCAAGTACTCTTGTATAACTCCAAGCTCAAAGTTTTTCTTGGAAAACTCAAGTCCAAATGGACTGGTCCTTACTTGGTGACAAAGGTTCTTTTTTATGGAAGCCTTGAACTTCGGAATGAAGCAACAAAGAACAAACATTTTCATAGCAAACGGTCACAGGACAAAGCATTATTTGGGAGGCCATTGGGACAAAGAAGAAAGCATTCATGAGCTGGGATGAACAAGGACGAAGAACGTCAAGCTAATGACGATAAAGAAGCGCTTGTTGGGAAGTAACCCAACCTGAGGTAGTTCTTTTCATTTCTATTTCAATAAAAGTGGAGTAGATTTCTCTGTATTAAAGGGAGCTAAGTTTGGTGTTGCACACCAAAACAACTTAAGAGTGAGTGTATGATTCTAAGTTTGGTGTTCCATCAAAAGTCTCCTTAAGAACTCATTACACACTTCTACAAGATCTATCACTAGCTCCAAACAATCAGAGAAACTACTCAACACCTGTTTAATTTCTAGCATCTAATTTATTTCCTTCAAAAGCACAGGGTTTCATATAACTGATGCATTATAGACAGTAGCAAGGGACTAAGTTTGGTGTTCCCTCACCAAAGTAAGTTCAAGGACCTACAATAATTCATGCATGCTAACCATCTACCTAAGTGCTTGGAAAATAAGCAACTTCCAATAGTTGTGCAGAAAAGGCATTCAGCCTCTTGAATGAATAGTACATCATCGCCAAAAGAAATGCAAAAATCATAAATAATGAGGACAAAAGGGAAGCTTGAAGACACTCCTCAGAGGTTGTATTGTCACAAAATTTATTTTGCTTTGAAATATTCTGAATCAGAAGTTTCTGTATACCTTGCTGATTAGTTCATTAGTGCGAATTTGGATGTCTAGTAATTGCTCTAGTTTAAATGCTTGTTTTCATCTTCATCTGCTTGAATATATGTTTTGTATCCCTTCTGCATCAATAAGAAAAAATGATTGAAACAAAAAGTAACTGTCTAATGTGTTAGGAATGAAAATAAAGTTCAGTGGTGGTATATGTTTGATTCTTTAAGCAAGCTCACTAACAAAGGATAAAGGATAGAATGTTCCCCTATAGTATGAACTAGGCTGCTGTTTGTGAACTCCTAATTAACAAAGACCCTTGGAAAAAGGAAGGATGAGAAGGAAAGGAAGAAAAAGCCAAGAATTGGCAATCAAAAATAAATAATAAGGCTAGACACCAATAGCTTGAACCTTAGGATACATGCCTGTGGTACTATTGTATTAGGATCTGCTTGGATTATTAGGTTCTGAGGAGTATTTCAAAACTTGGTAACTTGGATTAATTAATCTGGTATTACCAACCAAAAATCCACTATCAAGAGCAACCTAATTACAAAGCATTAAGTGACCCAAAGAGGAGCTGGGCATCAATGTCTTAGGATGAATTATGAGCCAAGTGTTTGTGGTGAAGATGTGTTGATGGCAAAGCAAAGATAAAAAGGTGCTGTAACACATAACACTCAGCAGAGAATAAAAGTGAAAACTTCTCAGCAGAAAAAAAAAAACAAAACAAAAGAAAAATCAAACACCAAGGATGGATGAATAATAAGGTTCACAGCAGCAACTTCAGTTATCATTTAAAGGGACATTTTAATCCTGAAATCTAATAAAAGCTGAGCTTCAATTACATCTGCATAAAATCCCATGAACCAGATCCAATTACCTGATAATGAGGGCATACCTGCTTCTCTGTTTTCATTCATTCCTTCTCATGTTTTAGTGCTTGCTTGGGGACAAGCAAGGATTAAGTTTGGTGTTGTGATGACAAGTCATCTTATGCTAGTTTTATCAGCATTTTTTATTTGTTTCACTTAGTTTTATGCGCTTTCTTGCACAATAAGTAAGTGATTGGAGTGGAATTTCATGCTTATCTTGATCTAATCAAACATCATTAATTTTATACAAAATCATGAGATTTATGCAAGAATTAAGTGATTATTATAAACGATGCAATTTCTTATGATTTTGGTGAGACTTTGATTTCTTGTTTGGTTGATTTTAGGTGACAAAATGGAGAGAAAGAGATGCATTCCAGGGCAACGCTACATTCAATTAAGGAACGATATGCTCAGTAGCGACGCCCACGCGCACAAGGCGCTTATGCGTCGGCAATGACTTTTGAAAATCCACGCGCACACACGCATGACGCGTACTCGTGGATGTGCTTGGCACTCATTTGCAAAGAGAGCGCTACATTAACTTAGTGAACATTTTCGGGCATTTTGAGTTTGGGATTGAAAGTTTTGCACCCGACGCACACGCACGCATGGCGTGCACGCGTCGATGGAGCACGAGATGAAGCACGCGTAGGCACAAAGGACGCGCTCGCATGGGAGCGTTCATAGCACGAATGTAGCGCTCATTTAATGAATGCTATCAAGGATGAGCAAGCGCACAGGACGCGGACGCGTAAGTATGCAAGGATAACAGGGGACGCGCACGCGCGGAGGACGCGTACGCGTGAGTAAGTGAACGCTGTGCTCAATTCGCAAACATTACATTCTCCTGGAAGTAGTAACCCAGTACCACCTCTAACCCACTCCATCAGAAGGCCAAAAATCCCATTCCAAGTACTAGAGGACTAGATTAGAAAGTGTATAAATAGGAGAAGATTTGATTTCATAGGGGGTTCGGCCTTTAGACTTTCTTTTCATCTCTTTTTAGTCTCTCTTTTAGAATTTTTAGATTTAAGTTCTATTTTATTTTGTTCTTTATCTTCTGCATAATTTTATTTTAAGCTATGATAAACTAAACCCCAAATTCATTAGGGGGAAGAGCTCTACTGTAATTCCAATGAATCAATGAAATTCTTCTTCTTTTAATTTCATTTTTGTAGAAATTGGATATCTTCTGCTTTGTTTGTGAATTATTCACTCCGGAAGGGGGTTAGTTCAGTGAATGTGGGTGTGAGCCTCGGAAGGGGAATCACCTTCATTTGAACTGAAGCTCTCTCCAACACAATTCTCATTATCAACACTAATCGGGAGGAATTAAGGTTCTGAGAATTTGTGTGGCTTATGGATAAGAGAATGTGCTTTAATTCTTCTCATGACAATTACATCAAGGAATTGGCAAGATTGATTGTGATTAGAAAGATTGGGTTGCCAAGGAATTGGGATCTAATCAATTTCAATCTGCCATAAATCTACTTAAATGATTGAGAAAGGAGTTGAGACTAATTGATTCAGGCAGGATTACAGTACCTCCAATCCCTGATGAACCACTTTCTCAAAATTTCCATTTAGATTACACCCAAATCCCTTTATTGTTCATGCAATTTAAGTTCTCTACCAATTTAGATTCTACAATTTAAATTTCTCGCACTTTATAATTCAGCATTTACTTTTCTTGCAATTTAAGCTTCAGCTCTTTTACTTGCTTACACTTCAAGTTACAATCTATTTAATTTTCTGCTATTTACTTTTATGCCAATTTACCTTCACCATTTCCAGTTTCTTTAAATTTACTTTCGGTTAAGTCAATTCCACTCAATTCTTCAATATTCGCTTAACTAAATTCATCACCTAACTGAAGTTGCTTAATCCAATCAATCTTCATGGAATCAACCTCACTCTTGTGAGTTTACTACTTGATGCGACCCGGTGCACTTGCCGGCTAGTTTGTGTGGAAATCTAGTTTCCCGCTATCAATGGGTTAGACTGGGCCCAAGCCCAACACATATATACTCTCTTTAGTGGCCACTTCAGCCACACTCCCCTTCATAATAACACACAACAGTAGCTGCATGAGAGGTGAGTGGAGAGCTAAAAGAGACAGTGTTACTATTCACATACAATTTTTGGTGGCCATATCTCGAGCTATGATGCTCTGATTTGCGTGCTGTCAGTGGCTACGCGAAGCTCTCGCTGAGTCCGTCACTTATAACTAGGTATTGTGGTAAGCGTTTTACTCATCTCTGCCCAGTATACTGCCCCAAGAATTTCAAAAATTTAGATTTTGGTTTTGAGTGAATTTTTGTGTTTTGATTGATTAGGTGGTCTCTAAGGTTGGGCTATTGGTGGTTTGTGGCCCAAATACCATTGGAAAAGGTAAAGAAATTCTTTAACTTGTGAATTTATGTATTTAGAAATGATAGGTATTGATTTATGGTAATTTAAATGGTTTTAGTTAAGTTCTTGCACTTGTTGGAGTTGATTTGGAGCTTTGATGGTGAGATTGATGATTTGTTGGTGATTGAAAGATTGTTTGGACTCAAAGTAGTGTCTTGTGCATATTAGGAATCGGCCAAGGTATGGTTTTAGTTTCCTCTATGTAATATATAATATTTCTGGACACTTAGGCTAGTGAACCATGATAGGATTGAAATTAAATGTTGATGATTATGATGTATAATGACTTTGAGTTTATGTTGCATGATGATGGATTATTAATGTTATGTTAAGATTGGTGTAGGGTGACTATTGTGGTAAATGATGGGTGATAAGTGATGGATTTGTGTATGAGGAATTGTTGATGTGTGATGTTGTTGTGTATTATTTGAGAGATTAATAAACTAATTGATGATTTGGTATGGAGATGATGAAATGTGAATTTTAGGTTGTGGAATGAAATGGAGGATATGTGAATATGATATAGGTATATTATGACTGTTTTGAATGTGGAATATGAGATTTTGGTAAAATTGAGGTTTAGAGAATTTTGGTAAAAATGGACTTTTGGTGAACTTCGACGGATCATTTCTTGAACTATAGTTTTTGAAATCATTTGCATTTTATATCAAATTAAATATAATTCAAAAAGCTTTAAAACGGTATTGATTTTGAAGAAATCTAAATTTTGTAGAGAAATATATGATCGTTAGAAGTTGGCATAAAAAATCTGAATTCTATAATGTTGTAGAATTTATGATTTCTTGTTTGTGTACGTGATTAACCCCAATTTTGTGGTTTATCTTGTGCTTATTTTAGGGGATTTTATCACCTTTTCCCACATTTATTCAATGAAATAGCATGGTTTTGTAATTCTCCCTTAATTTATGCTTAAATGTAAAAACATACTTTTTTGGCCTAAAATTGATGATTTTAATTCACTTTAAATTCCATTCGATGCCTTGATGTGTTTGTTGAGTGATTTCAGATTCATAAGGCAAGTATTGGATGGAAGAAGTGAGGAGAAAAGCATGCAAGTGGGAGAGAACTCATGAAGAAATGAAGGAACCGTGAAGCTGTCAAGCCTGACCTCTTCGCACTCAAATGACCATAACTTGAGATACAGAGGTTCAAATGAGGCGGTTCCAGTTGCGTTGGAAAGCTAACATCCGAGGCTTCAAAATGATATAAAATTTGCCATAGTTACTTCGCGTCTAGAGATGCGCACGTGCAATGTACGCGTGCGCACCGATTGGTGCACGTGATTTACTAAAAGCAACTCGTGGCCAGCGATTTGTAGAGCATTTTGGGCCCAATACAACTCATTTCTAATGCTATTTTATGCAAAATTCAAGCTTGGGCAAAGGGGGGAGCAATTAGTTGTAGCTTAGCATCATGTAGTTTAGTTTCTAGAGAGAGAAGCTCTCTCTTCTCTCTAGAATTAGGTTAGATTATGTTAATTTTATCTTAGATCTAGGTCCAATTTCATGTTTTCATCTTATTTCTTTTATGAATTCTTGCTTCTACACCTTCATTCTCTTAGTTTGTGATTTTAATTTTACTTTTATGCCTCTTTGCTTATGAGTGATGAACACTTGTTGGAATTGGATTTTTCTTTAATGCAATTGATCTTTGAGGTCCTCTTTATTGTTGATCTTGTTTAATTGCACTTGGTAGTTGTTAGATTTCACTATTTCTTGTCATTTATTATGCTTTCCTTTTATTCCTTCCAAGTGTTTGACAAAATACTTGGTTGGATGTTAGAATAGATTTTGAGCATTCTTGGGTTGGAGAGGTAACTTAGGAACTCTTGAGTTGCTAATGTCCAAGTGATTGATGATTGGGAGCCATTGACTGTAGGTCTCACTAATTGAATTGGTGGAGAACTAGGACTTATTGACTTGGATTGACATAGCTCATTTGACTTTCCTTTATCATTTAGAGGATGACTTAATGGGGTTGATCCTTGTCAATTCTCATGTTGTGGTTAGTGATAAGGATAGAGATCCTTGACCACCAATCCTTGCCAAGGCCTTTTTGTTATTTGAATTTTCTTATCATTTATCTTTCATGTCTATTATTTCAAAAACCCCAAAAATATACCTCATAGCCAATAATCATACACTTCATTGCAATTCCTTGTGAGACGACCCGGAGTCCAAATACTCCGGTTAATTCTTATTTGGGGTTTGTACTAGTGACAAAACCAAATTTAATTTGATGTAAGGATTGACTATTGGTTTGGACTATACTAACAACAGACATATTTTGTGAAATTCTGAACCGGTATAGATTCTTGTGTCAGTGCGCATGCTCACTGCTATTCGCGTGCTCTCATCAGTGGCAAATTTTGACTTGTGTGTACGCACAGTCTTGTGCGCACGCACACTTTGCACATTTTTGAAAACGTGTGTACGCATGGAGGTGCTTGCTGTTGGGAGCGCTAGCACACTCTAATGCGCACACATACCCTACGAAATATGCAAGCTGTGCGTACGCACAACCTCGTACGTATGCACACGCTGGAAGGTGCATTCTGTTGAGGGCATTCACACGTATCTATGTGTGTACACAGAATGGAAAATTTTACTCTCTGTGCGTACATATCCCTCTATGCGTACGCACACTTCTTGGAAATACTTCTGGGCGTGCGTACGCACAACCCTATTTTTCAATAAACCTATTATTTTTAACTGTTTAACCTTACTGGCAAGCTTGTAAACTTCTGTGACACTTATATAAGACTCTTTAGCTTGTTTTTAGGTGTCATAACATAGAGAGGGCTCGAGATGAAACTAATTAGATATTTTCTTGTAAAAGGTTTAGAAAACGGAGACTTAGGTTTCTAGAGTACGGAGGACGGATTTGATTGAGTGAGGAGGCGGAGTTTTGTGTTGATGATCACTGACTATGAATTGTGAAAATTATGAATGATGGTGGTTGAGACGAGTCTGGGACTCAGAATAGAATAATGGATCTCTGATATATTCAGAAATGCTTTTTGAAAACCATTGAATCACTGTTTTATACTGAGATTGTTGAGACGCTATGCGCCTGGCAAGGATGGCGGTTAATCATGCCTGTTGAGTTCGCAACGGCGGCGTAAGGCTGGTGGTTAGTCCCGCTTATATTGAGATGTGAGGTCCGTGGCAAGAGTATTCTGCTTGCATCCCTTCGGAATCACTATAGTGTGCAGGCACAGACATCCTGGACCGTGATTCGGACACAATATCTCGGGGGTTCCCATTATGAGACTGAAGGGCGACATCTCCATGCAGATGTGTCGGGTTGGCAGTTGAACAGACAATGTGATATCACAGTCAATAGGACAGGCATTCATCATGTGCATCTTTTATCTGTTTGTTTGCTTTGCCGACTTGAAATTTTTGCCTAATTGTATAACATGACTAAATGCTACCTGAATTTCTAGATATACATGTTATACTTGTGTTTTGCTTGCATTGTAATTACTTGTGCTTTCTATTAGGATTGAGGAGGTTCGAAAGGTGGTGGCAATGTGATCAAATGGCGGTTAAGCTGACAAAGGCTATGGGACAGCGGAGAATTGTTAGATTAGAAATCCACTAAGTTAGATTATCCTTTTTCATTGTGGTTTTAAAGTTAATGGTTTAATTTAGGTATGTTTTAAGCTTGAATCTCATGATGGATATGAATATCTAGGATTGCCTTTGGTGTCCAAAAGTCTTATATCTTACATCATTGGGAACTGTTAGCATACTGAAAACCTCCGGTTCTCATTCTATACTATGTTGTTATTTTCCAGATGCAGGTCGCAACCCACCTCAGTGAGTTGCTTGATGGTGACAAAGCGGATGATCTTCACTATGTTCTGAAATCTTTTGATTATTTTGTTTAGCTTCTCTCACTTTGTATTTATTTTTCCCAGAGGCTCACTTTAAGAGGAAGTTTGTATAAGCTGTTTTAATTTTAAAACTCAGTTTGTCTGTATATAACTAGCTGGCTTAAACTCCGAGGGCAGCGGCTAGATTTCTTATGACTATTATACTTTCATACATCTATATAATATATATATATATATATCGTGATATCTGTACGTATATCTTGTGCCTCGCTTAGTGTTGTTTCATGTGACAGTTTGTGCTTTTCAAACTCTGTTTTTGAGCTTAATTCTTCATCGGGCTTCTAGAATTATTATTTCTTTCTATATATACATACGTATAAGATTTAGAATTGTCATAACCTTTGATTAACCTTCGCTTTACAACGCGAGGTAAGGTTTAGGATAATTAGGGTGTTATAGTTTACCGCTTGTCTGTTATCTATATACGTGAGTGTTATGACTTCACGATTTTATTTTCACTCTTTTCAGGATTCTCGATGTATACCTCCTTTCAATTATTTATAATTATGTATTATAATCCACCTTGAGAGTCGTACCTCCCTGTTATCATTGACTTATGACTCGAGCATAAGGATTTAAATATAAGGATGTTACAACAGTAATACATTTATTGATCACAAAAATTACCAAATTCTACCTGTGTATGACAGCCACCAAATCGAACACCAAGGTTGCTTTCTAAACAAGAAATCGAAGAAGAAAAATGTAAAAAATTGTCTACTCCACCTTGATCACTACATGAGAGCACAGCAACATCACGCCAAGCTTCCTTACGTGAAAAGTGGTACCATCATGAAGAAGAAGAAGATACGAATGCTTTAATCAGTTTAGATGTTTTATGGGAGTTATGGACACAGCCAGAAAATTGCTTATTACAGATCTCTTTACACACAGATTTGGTTTCTTTTACCAACAGATTTTTGGTTATTAACGAAATTATCGGTGGATTTTGTCCTTCTATAAAAGCCTTGTCAGAAATTACTTATCAACAGATTTTTTCCATCGGGAATTTACCAACAGATTTTTTCCTGTTACCGACAGAATTTTTCTCGGTAATGGTTCCCCTTTCGCTAAAAATAGTTAGATTTTCTGTTGGTAATTTACCGACAGATTTTTTCTGTTACCGACAGATTTTTCCTCGATAATCATCACTTTAATTTCGCTTTAACCTTCCAATTTTTCGACAGATTTTTCATCGGTAACTAGCGTCAGATTTTCCGACAAATTTTTTGTCGGTAATTGGAGCCTTGGAAAGCATTTTCATTTGTATATCCGTCAGTAAGGTAAAATAGAATTTTTTAAAAATTTTTTTATTGAAAAATAAACCTATTTTCATACAAAATAAATATAAATTTAATTAATACAAATTTTCATCTAACTTGTATTCGAATATTTATAATATTTCAAAAATTAAACAAGTTCATCGTATTATCAAACTAAAAGAAAAGTACTATAATAAACAACCAAGTCAAGATAATTCAAAATATAAATAAAGTGTATTGATACATCAACTATAATCCTAAATGCGTTGTTCAACCATCTTAATCAGTTGAATAGAACACAAAAGGAGCATGAAAAGAAATCCAAAAAAAGTTGGTAAGAAATCAGAGTGTGCATCCTTCTTTCATTTTATGCTTCTTCCTTTCAACCATCAATCAATGTGAGGAAAAAAAACAGCTTCTATTGTACTAGAAGTGTTAATAGAGAGCCATGCATCTATCAAGTTTGCATTCCATATTGGCTTTCCATAATCCACTCAGATCTTGTTGCACCACCACATCATGAGCAAAAAGCACAATTTTATGTAGAGCAAGGAAGATTTCTGGCAAATAAAAATGTAGGAAGTTCAATTCAGAAGTATATCCTGGATCATTAGAATCATATTTCTTGGAGGTGTTGTACTTTGAAAACCATTTAAAGTTGTCCATGTTCTGTATGTGGACTGTTGCACTGCCATGAGGGTTTAACAAGAACCACATTGAGATTGCAGGAAAGTAGAGTGAATTGGTCACTACATGGAAAACAAGTTTCTCCTCCTGCATTTAAAAGTCATTATTGTCAATCAGTGTCGTCATTATATATAGGTCAATAATAACAATACCCCTATCGGGGAATCAACTACATAACTCAATAGATGAAATTATCATTATGCTGTTGATTAACTAAACTATTCATTAGGAACGTGAAATCGTCTCACGGTTAGAAATACAAGCATAATGCGTGTATCTGTTGATTGTAAAGTTGAAAAAGTTAGGTCCTAGTTTTTTCAAAGCAATAGAAGGCTTTCAGTTTGCTTATACTTCATACAAAATAAAACCTAACAGTTGTTGTCTTCCCCAGTAAGCACACAACAATACATATAATCTTTATAACTAGTTTCGTGCATTTTTTTTATCCACTGAAAAATTAGCTCCTATTAGGCCATGGATATTGAAGCCAAAAAAACCAAAGTGGTCTTGCTATTACTAAAAACATGATTGCATTTAGATACACTTATAAAAGCTAGCTCCTACAGAAAACTTTAAATATTTCCCATTTCTTTGCATAAATAATATATGTTAACTAGGTACATAGTAAACTCATGAGTAACTAAATTTCTAAAATCATGATGACTGCCCTTCTAAGACAGTGGATATAGTTAACCATTTATGGATGAACTGATAGGATTTACTACTAGAAAATTAGTTATTACAGACAGATATTTTCGACAGATATTATTCTACAAAAATACAGATAGAATTTATGAGAAATTTTTTGTTGAAATCCAAAAAAAAAATTAACATAAATTACAGATAAAAAAAAATTCGTCAAAAATTTTGTAAAAAAATTAAATTTTTTTTATTAAAAATGATTACAAATAAAAAATTCATATGTAATTAAATAAAAAAATATTACATTTTATTAAATTACACACAGAAAAAGAGTCTGTAATTTAAAATATTTGGTCGAAAATGTTAAAATAAGAGTTTGCTCGACGATCTCCTCCTCATTTCACAAAACACCCCATCCTTCTTCGGCGGCGCTCCTCACTCATCCCCTCCAAAACCTTCATCGGCGGCGCCTCTCGCTTGTACACCACCGTTACCCCATGCTCTATCACACCCCTTGGCCAATCTCTCCATCACACCACTTCCCTAATCTCTCTCTTTTAATTTCGATGCTGATGAATTTTGCCACCTCTCGATGTCGTTTTCTGTCATTGCTCGCTGAAGCTCGTCAGCATCATCGCCGCTTCTACCTCTTCTTCTCCTAGCCGTTGATTCAGGTATGCTATATCGTCCCTTCCGATTACATTGATTCTTGTCGTCGCCGCTTCTACCTCTTCTTCTTCTACCAAAACTTTGATGGCTAAGATAGTTGTTCTGACTTCATCAAATGTGCACAAGGACTTTCTTCACTTACTTCCAAAGTTCCAATGTCAATTAGGACTTTCTTCACTGACTTTAATTTGACGGAGAAATGAAAAACGACGATGTTTACATGAACGCCGAAGATAACAACGAACCTGTATTATCTCTTTCTTCTTTTGTTGCTATTCTCTGTTTCTTTGAGTTCACCTGATTTCATTGAATCGCGCTTCTCTCTTTTGTGTTGCTCATGTTCGAATCCGAAACCCTAATTTTGATGATATGCCACTACTATTGTGAGTGCAGGATTTTGATGACATGAATAAGCGCTTGAAGAATATAGAAGCTGAAACTGCTAATCTAAAAGAGATACTGGGATCAGTAGCAGAATGCAGAAGATTGAACGGCAATGAATATCCTGCAATCAACTTCAGAAAGCACAGTGCGGTATTGACTGATTTTGGTGGCCTTGGTGATGAAAAAACTTTCAACACGAAGGCATTTCAATATGCTATAAGCAACCTGAGCCACTATGCATCTGATGGTGGTGCACAGCTTGTTGTGCCACCTGGCAAATGGCTCACTAGAAGCTTTAATCTCATCATCCATTTCACTCAATTTCTCCAAAAGGATGCTCTCATTCTTGCATCTCAGGTATATATAATACATATACATGACCATTTAATTTTTATGTTCATAATATATGGATGATGCATATTGATAGGATAAATCAGAATGGCCTCCACTTCCTGTTCTACCATCTTCTAGAAGGGGAAGAGATGCTCCTGATTGAAGATTTAGCAGCCTCATTTTTGGAACTAACCTCACTGATGTTGTAATCACCGGTAACTATTAAAAATAATTATATATATTTAGTTGATCATTTTGAAGTCTAAAAATTTATAACTATCTGTGTATTTATAAGGTGCTAATGGCACAATTGACGGGCAAGGGTCATATTGGTGGGCTAAGTTCAAACAGAACCAATTCAAACTGACTATACCATACTTGATAGAGATCATGTACTCTGATCAAATCCAGATTTCATGGAAACAGATTCTCAGGTGAAATTCCACCAGATATAGGCAAGTTAAAGAGTGTTCTCAAGATGGATTTGAGTGTTAACAACTTTTCAGGTACTATTCCTCCTGAGATTGGTAAACTTTCATTGCTAACATACTTAGATTTGAGCCAAAACCAATTATCTGGTCTAATACCAATTCAGGTTTCTCAGATTCACATATTGAATTATCTTAATGTCTCATGGAAGAATGAAAGCAGCAAGGAGCTTAGGATCGCTAATGTTAATGATAAAAAGTATTCCACGTACACTTACCCTGCTGATCCCAACCAGGTCCATCCTCAATTCAATTCTTCAATTCCTCTTTGTTTTTGTGTTTTTTTTTTAAATTATTATTATTATTATTATTATTATTATTATTATTATTATTATTATTATTATTATTATAGTTCTAATGCCAGTTGCAATTTTGGTGAGGAAAATAATTCCTTGGCAGTAAGTTTTTTGAGTTTGTTCTAAGAATGTTATAGTTGTATTTGTTTAGTCTATTACATCAAGTTTTTGAGTTTGTTCTAAGAAGTATTTGTTTAGAATTAACAAACTCAGAAAGAAGGTGACAGTGGTGCACAAAGCAAACATAATAAAGCAAGCAAATGGTCTGTTCTTGGTAGCATGTAGAGAGGTTACGCAAAAGTATCCTACAATCCAAACAGGTCGGCTTTGGCATCTAACCACTTCTATTATATGGTTATAGATCTATAGAATCTCTATCCAAGCTTATGGTTATGATTTACTAGAACTCTTTCTTCTATTTCACTGTTAATGCACTTGTTCCTTTTTCTTCTTGAAGGATTTTGAAATTGAAAACTTTCTGGTTCTTCCATTAAAATATGTTGACTCTTTTTCAAAATCTGAATCCATATTTGTTCTACAAGCTTCTAAAGATTCTAAAAAGTTGGTTAGTCAAGAAAAGTCTTTTGCTTGTGCTGAAATTGAGAGTTCTAGGGCAGTGGTGCTGAGAATTGGGGAGGCCCTTGAGGAACAAGAAAACGTTTCCCAAGCTTCTAAACCATATATTAGACATTCTTTGTTTCCCCATTAGGAGAGAGAAAGATGTTATTTGAGCATAAAATTATACATGTTAATATTCTTTGTAATGAACACTTCTGCCTAAGTATTATTATCCTTAGAAGATCTTAGATTCAATTATACATGTTAATATTGTTTCCTCGTTGATAATTTGAGAATGCAAAATATACACTATCTTTTCTTCTTCACTCCGAGGATGTGGATGGACTAGTAGAAGAAGTTCAAGAGGCTAGAAGAATCAAGTTGTTGCATCAGCCATTCAAGGTTAATTTGCTTTTGCTTCCTCAGCTGTTTGGGTGGATAGTTTTTTATTATATATTTTATTTTATTTTGCTTAATTTCATCATACTCCATTCTATGGCAATAACAATTAATTATATATTTTTTGACAAATAATTTTCTCTCTGCATTATATCATTGACTTGGGTATTAATTCACATACATATGTCCTGTTCGGCTACTACCTATTTTTTCCCTCCCCCCTCCCTTTCTTGCTCCCAACTGTAGACAATGGAAAATTTTATAATTGATTTTTGAAACATTTGATATCACGCCAAGTTGCCAACATGTCTTGAAATGCATAGAAATTTTTTTAAATGCTGAAGTTTTGTTTGATTTGTGTAAAATAGACTATAACATATCTGAATATTTATTACATTTTAAAACTATATCTTGTGTGTAGTGATATATTACTATGGTGTCAGACGTATATCTTATGTCTATCATAATTTCCAAATCTACAAGTCATTTTGGATACAGTACAACTAATTGTATCAGACATCAAATTTAAGACTAATAGTCTATGAATCTTCTTACAATCTTATGCTATAGTTTTAAACTCCAATAAACTATTGTGTATCACTATTTGAATATTGTTTGAAGTGGAGAGAATGAAACTAACTTTTTACACTAACTTTATGATGATTTCAAGTGATGGCCATGGAATATGAACTCCGCGCTCTAAGGGATCAAATTTGAGAATTTCAATTAAGCTTCAGAAGGAGGTTCGTAAGAGAAATTATTGTGGCACGCAGAAGAAACCCATGGGTCTTAGCAGAACAAGCCGCCAGGAGAAAGAGAAAATGTTGAATGGATCTTAGAAGAATTGAACAACTAATGTCCGGTCTATGCTCATGTACTTCCTTGTGAACCAATGTTGCTTGGGGATTATACTCTCTATATTTAGTTTAATTCTAGACTAGGTTTATGTTTATATTTAAGCTAATTTTGATAGTGGTTAGCTACAAGAGCAGATTGTTTTATACACCTTTAGTGTATGCTATAATATAGATGTTACAAGTTTTCTTTTTTTCAGTGGTGTTTGTTTAGAATAATAGTTGATGTCAATACACTTTGTTGATATATGGTTGTTACTTATTATTATAGTTGATGTATCAATATACTTTGTTTATGTTTTAAATTATATTGACTTGCTTGTTTATAGTATTTTTCTTTTAGTTTAATAATATGATGAATTTGTTTATTTTTTGAAATATTATAAATATTCAAATACAAATTATACAAAAATTTGTATTAAATTTATATTTATTTTGTATGAAAACAAGTTTATTTTGCAATAGAAAAACCTAAAAAATTTTATTTTACCTTACTGATGAATTTACAGACAGATTTTCTATCTATATTCAGAATGTGGGATGATTTTCCAAGATTCAAATTACACACGAAAAATCTTTTTGTAATTATCGACGAAATATCTGTAAAAAAATTCGTCTATTATTTCCGACGGAAAATCCGTCAGAAAATACGTCTCTAATTATCGACGGAAAATCCGTCTCTAATTACCGACGAAAAAGTTTGACGTTTCAGGGAAATGGAGGGGAAAATCTACTGAGGGAAAATCTGTCGGTAACTGGTAAAAATTCATCGCTAATTTTCCGACAGAAAAAATTCGTCGGTAAATAATTTTCGACGAGGCTTTACAGAGGGACAAAATCCGTCGGTAACCAAAAATCCTTCTGTAATAAAGACTAAATCTATCTGTAAATCTTTCTGTATTAAGCAATTTCTAGTTGTGGTTGAAGCTAAACCTAAACATCTAACTACAAATTCAGACTAAAAATAAACTAAAGCTATGCTTTTTGATAATTTCTACACCTGGATTTCTAAATCAGCAATTAATTAATGATTGTATATCTAGTGATTACATAATTGACCAATCAATGAGTCAAGTAAATTTGTATTCTCATACAGAAAGCATAAAACTAAGTACACATTTCAACAGGATAAAAAAGAAGCACATCTAATTAATTATCATAATCAATGTTTACACTGGGAGGAAGTCAAATGATATAAATAAAAATCTCAAGCATTCATATAGATAAGTTATTTTTGATAATTTGATTTTGATGCATGGTAAGCATGCAAAAGTTTTCACATAGGCATCCAATCACATGTTGCCCTATCATTCAAAGTATTTGGCCATTATAATAATTACCTCAAAATTCATAGAAGCAAGGAATAAGAATCGATGAGCTTATGTAACATTTTATATTGACACTTAATCTATATTTTTTGTTGTTACTTTTCCTCACATGTCCAAGAAAAAAATAATTAAAAGCATTTGGCCTCAATTTTTCAAGTAAACAATCCAAAAGAAATATTAAGGTGAAATTGATTGAAATTGACTATCAGAAACTACTTCTTTAGTTAGTTATTAGACTCTTTTTAAAATTATATTTAATAAAAATTATACCTTATCTCTATCAGTGAGGGACAATCCTTTCAGCTGAGCTTCCTGTACTTGTCTTTCATGGTGATTGATGAGGTTGAAATTTTCATAACATAAGTTCCTTCGGCAAGTGTACCAAATTACCAAGTAATAACTCACTGTTGAGTGAGGTTGATCCCACAGGGATTGATGGATTAAGCAACTTTATTTAGGTGATTTATCTAGTTAAGCTAATATTTGATGGTTTTGTGTAATTGAGTGAACAAAATTATGATCCACAAAGAAAGTAAAATAACAGAATGTAAATTGCTGGAAATTAAAGTGCTAAAAGTAAATTTGTGAAAGGTAAATGGTGGAAACTTAAATGACAAGAAAGTAAAGAGCTGAAACTTAAATGGCAAGAAAGTAAAAGCAAGAATGTAAATAGTTATGAAAAGTAAATTGCATGAAATGTAAATGGGTTTTGGGTGCTGGGAATCAAAGAAAACAAGAAACTTAAAGCAATTGAAAGGAAAAGGAATAATGGGTGAGATTCATTAGGGATTGGAGATATTATAATCCTTCATGAATCAATGGGTCTAACTTCATTCTCAATCATATGAAGTAGATCTATGGCGGACTGTAATTAATTGAGTTCCAATTCCTTGGCAACCCAATTTCTCTTAACATAACCAATTGCCAATTTCTTGATCTAATTGTTCATGAGAAGAGGTTAAGTTCAATTCTCTTATCCATAAGCCACACAAGTTCTCAGGAACTCAATTCAAACTAGGTATTTATTGATCAAGAGAGTTGTGAGAGAAAGTTCTTCAAACTAATTTCTATGATTCCCCTTCCGAGGCTTAATTACATAGAAATTCAAATGGATCTAAACCCCTTTCCGGTAGTGAATAGATCGGTTAAGCACGGAAGTTATCTCTTAGCTACAACAAGCGAATTGAGAAGAAGAAGAATTTCATTAATTCATCTGAATTACAACAGAGCTCCTCCCCCTAATGATATGGGGTTTAGTTCATCATTGCTCTGAAAAACCCAAAGGGAAAAGAAAAGTACATGAAAAGTAAAACTAAGTGCTGAAAGAAAATCCTAACTGGGATCCTCTCTGCAAAAGTCCCTTTTTTAAGTTCAAAACTCTCCTATATATACAATCTTCAGAGATGAGTCCTCAAGTACTTGGATGTGGGCTTTTGGCCTTAGTTAAAGCATCTTAGGAGTGGCTCTTTCTAAAGTTAACGCTGGCATTAACTCACTAACGCTCTCATACTTGCATGAGTGCCCTTGGAACTGGCGTTGGTACTAGCGTTAATAGCCTTGCTAACGCCACAAGTCTTCTTCTAAGCTGGCGTTAACACTGCCGTTAGTGTACTAACGGTGCCACCAACGTTGCCTTCAAACCCTTTCTAGCGTTGCTACTGGCGTTAACATACTAATGTGGCCATCAAAGTTCTTCTTGTTGTGCGTACGCACAATGCTTCGTGCGTGCGCACACTGGCCAATTTTCCTCTTGTGCATATGCACACTGCTCCGTGCGTACGCACACTAGCCAAATCTTCCAGCCCTAACTCGTGAAATTATCGAAGATGTTAGTGTGCTAACGGTAACACCCTAATTACCCTAAGCCTTACCCCACGTCGTAAAGCAAAAATTAATCAAAGGCTACGACAAGTCTAAAGCTTATACATATGATATATAAAAGAAACAATATATTCTAGAAGCCCGATGAAGGATACAGCTCAAAAATAGAATTTGAAAAGCGCAAACCGTACACCCGAAGCTACAAACTTAACGCACAAGAAATAGGAATAATATAGCAAAATATAAGAGTATAATAGTATAAATATCTAGCCACGGCTCGCAGAGTTTATGGTGGCTAGCTACATATAGACCATACAGAATTCTGAAAGTTAAAAAAACTTATACAAGTTTTTCTCTCAAAGTAAGCCTCTAAGCAAAAGTAAATACAAAAGTGAGAGATTAATACAAAATAAGCAAAAAGACTCCAAAACATATCCAGGATCCTCCGCTCTGTCACCATCTAAGCAACTCACCGAGGTGGATTGCGACCTGCATCTGAAAAACCACAACAGAATATGGTATGAGAACCAGGGGTTCTCAGTGTGGTAATAGTGTCCAGTGATGTAAGATATAAGACCCCGGGACGCCAGAGGCAATCCTAGAACTTCATATCCATCACAAGATTCATCTTAAAGCATAACTAAAATAGTAAAGCATAAAAGGGGTTGTCTATCTTAGGGGATTTTCTAATCTAACAGTTTTTCGCTATCCTACAGCCTTCACCAACCTATCCTCCATGCGATCCCATCGCCACCGCCTTCCGAAGCTCCTCAATCCCAGTAGAAAACACAATTAATACCAATGCAAGTAAAACACAAGTATAGGCATATATGGCAAGTAATTCAAGTAGGAAATTAGGCATCTTATACAGTTAGGCAAGCAATTACAAGTTGGCAAAGCAAACAAACAGATAGAAGATGCCCATGATGAGTGCCTGTCCTATTGGCTGTGATATCACATTGTCGGTTCAACTGCCAACCCGACACATCTCCATGGAGATGTCGCCCTTTGGAATCATAAGGGGAACGTCCGAGATATGGTACCCGGAACACCGTCCAGGATTTTGTGCCTGCACACTCTAGTGATCCAAAGGGATGCGAGCAGGATAGTCTTACCACAGACCTCACGTCTCAATGTAAGCGGGACAAACCACCGCCCTTACGCCGCTGCCGCTACCTCAACAAGCGGGATCCAACCACCGTCCTTGCCAAGCGCATAGCGTCTCAACAATCTCAATTCAAAATGTTACAGTAGTGGTATTTTCAAAAATTCATTATTTTAATATATTAATGATTCATCATTGCAACTCCGAGTCCTCAACTCATCTCAACCACTGTCCATTCAAAATTTCCATCCCAAACTCATTAGTTCATCAGTTTCTCAACTCATTGCCAGTAATCACCAAATTCACTACTCTTTCTTCTGTCTCAACCAAACTTATCCTCAATACACCAGAAACCTAAGCCTTTGTTCTTTAACTTTTACGGGTAATACCCAAATAATTCTACCCAAGACCTTCTCTATGTTTTAACATCCAAAAACAAGCCAAAAAGTCTTAAATAGGTGTCACAGAAGTTTACAAGCTTGTAGGGAAACTGAAACAGTTAAAAACAAGAATTTAGTTGAAAAACAGGGCATGTGCGTACGCACAGGGCTGTGCGTGCGCACGCCCAGAAAAATTTTCAAAATGTGTGCGTACGCATAGAGGTGTGCGTATGCACAAGTGTAAAATTTTCCAGTTCTATTTGCTCGATCAAGGCATGCAAATGCTCTCAACAGAATGCACCTTCCAACGTGTGCGTGCGCACAAGTCTGTGCGTGTGCATAGCTTGCCAAACTTCGTTGGTGGAGTATGCGCACAAAGCGTGATGGCACTCCCATCAATAGCCATGTTCCCGTGTTTGCGTGTGCACAAAGCTATGCGTGCACACAGCTGTGCGTGCACACACAAACTAGAAATCACAAATTATGTAGCATTCACAGAATTCAGATTTTGATACCAAACTTTGAATGATCATAACTTCCTCTACAAAAATCCATTTTTTTCAAACTTTATATCAATTTAAAGATTTTTCAATGAACTTTAATTTAAAGTAAATTTCAAAAAATTTATAAAATTGAGGCTCAAGTTATGAACCTTCAAAGTTAACCAAAAATTCATTTTTACCAAAATTTACAAGTTTCTCAATTCCTTGAAATATATAGCCAAAACCAAATCAAACCATTCCAAACTCTAATTTACATCCAAATCTACCCTTTTGTGTCATAATTCACCCTTCATACCAATTTCCCACTCACATTGCAATATCATCAACCTCAAACATCGAATATGTCACACTAAAGCCATTTTTAATCCACACAATCATCCACCATCATCATAGCACTAACAATCATCATGATTAAACTCATTCAACCCCAGTCTCACTCTTCAACATCATTTTATCAACATTAACATCACAATTCATCAAAATAGCCAAAACTCATCAATTCATCATGCATCATATCTCAACAAATCAAACAACCAATACAATCCAATCCTATCCTATGGGTCACTAGCCTAACTGTCCAGAAATATTATATACTACATAGAGGAAACCAAAATTATACCTTGGTCGATTCCCAATATGTACCAAAACCCAAATTGAGTTCTATTCAAGCTTCCAACCACAACCAAGCCACCAATTCAACTCCAGGCTCCAAGTAAAAGCAAATAATCACAACTTCAAGCTATAAATACACATAATTCATAACTAATCAACCTAGGGTTCAATTTAATCACAATTTCACAAAGGTTCAAGACACTCTTACCTTACCCAACAACTTTAGAAGCAAAGCCCAATAGTAATCAAGTGCTAGAGTGTACCTAAACACCCAAAATCACAAAATTTCAAACAATACAAAACCCTAAAAATTCAAAATTTTGTAGAGCTCTCCGCGGTGATTGTGTGGCTGCAAACGGTGCGGCGATCGGAGTTCCGTAGCTCAAGTTATGAGCTTGGGAAAATGATGATGAATAGTGACAATGGAAACCCTCTTCTCTCTTCTCTTCTCAGCTGTGTGGTGTTGTGTTTATGGCTAATAGGTTTATTAATTGGGTTATATATGTTGGATTTGGGCCCAACTTAGGCCTGGTCCAACCCGTTAGCATTTTTAGCCCGTTTGCCCTAACTTTGGGCCAAACCTTTAAAATTAACGCCCGATTTTTTACTTTAATTATTTTTTCTAAGGTTTTCCACTATTTTTAATTATTCTCGCATGGTACCAGACAGATTTAAATCGGTTCGACCGGTTTGGCTGCCGGTTCATGGTTTTACTCGGTTTTTCCAAGAAAATACATTTTCGGACTCAGAAAAATCTACTGAATCCAAAAATCATATTTAAATTCTCCAATTCTCATTTTAAATTTATGGATCCTATTTTGGGAAATATTAATTATTTAATTAGATGGTTAATTTGTCTCGGTTCTTACACTAACTTGGGTAGCATTAGCATACTAACGTTGGCACCTCCCTTCTTGTGTCGAGGTGTTTATGAGCTAACTCTGGCCACTAACGTTGCCTTTCACCTTGAGTCATGTTGGTGCTGGTGTTAGTGAGCTAACTTGGCCACTAACGCCAGCTTTCTCCTCTTTCTTGGCAACGTTAGCACTAGCGTTAGTGGGCTAACTTGGCCACTAACACCAGCTTCTTCTCCTTGCCAATGTTAGCACTGGCGTTAGTGGGCTAAATTGGCCACCAACACCAGCACCTCTTCCTTGAGTCAACGTTAATCATGGCGTTAGTGGGCTAACTTGGCCACTAATGCCACAGCCTCTGCTTCTTCTCTGCTTTTCCTTTGCTTCTCCTTGCCTATTGACAAACCCCAATTTGACGGTTTATTTTGTATTGAGTTTAGGGGATTTTATCACCTTTTACCCACATTTACTCAATGAAATAGCATGGTTTTGTATATTCTCCTTTAATTGTGCTTAAGAGTGAAAACATGCTTTTTAGATCTTAAAATAGCTAAATGTAATTTACCTTGATTCCATTAGATGCCTTGATATGTTTGTTAAGTGATTTCAGATTTAGGAGGCAAAGATTGGATCAAGGGAATGAAGAAAAAGCATGTAAAGTTGGAGAACTCATGAAGAAATGATGGAACCAAAAAGCTGTCAAGCCGACCTCTTCGCACTTAATTGACCATAACTTGAGCTACAGAGGTCCAAATGATGCGGTTCCAGTTGGGTTGGAAAGCTAACATCCGGGGCTTCAAAATGATATAAATTTTGCCACATGTTGCTTCGCGTTCAGGGGAGCGCACGCGCACTTTGCGCGCGCGCGCCGATTCTGTCCGTGGCCCACTTTAATGAAATCGTCCCCAGCGGTTTTAGGAGCCATGTGGGCCCAATCCAACTCATTTCTGATGCTATTTAAGTCAAGTATTGAAGGGGAATCAAGATACTTTAGATACTTTTGATCATTAGCTTAGTTTTAGGAGTTAGAGTTAGTTTTAGAGAGAGAAACTCTCACTTCTCTCTAGGATTAGGAATTAGGGTTAGATTAGGATCTCATAGTTCTAGGTTTAATTCAAGTCTCCTTCTACTTCTACCTTCAAATGGTGATTGCTACACTTTGGTTCTTCTTTCTATCCCTATCCTCTTGTTGTAATTTCTCTTATTTTGTCTCTAGGTTTTGTAATTGAGATATTCTTGTTCTTTTGTTTCCTTTTAATAATGCAATTTGAGATAATTCATGTGAATGTGATGTTGTTGATTGTTGTTTTGTTAATTCTTTGTAATTGTTGGTTGTTGATTCCTTTTATTCTTACAAATAAAAATGCCTTCTTTCATTACCCTCCAAGTGTTTGATGAAATGCTTGAGAGGATGTTAGAGTAGGATTTTATGTTCTTGGCTTGAGAAGGTAACTTAGGATTTCTTGAGTCACTAGTGTCCAATTGATTGCTAGTTGATAGCCATTAACTCTAGCCTTCTCTAATCCAATTAGTGGAAAGCTAGGACTTATGGACTAGGATTGATATAACTCACTTGACTTTCCTTTGTTGATTGATTTAAGGATGACTAAGTGGGATTAATCCTTGCAACTACCATACTTGTGGCTAGTGATAATGATGAAGACCCTTGACAACCAAATCTTGCCAAGACCATTTTGTTAATAAAGTTTTCTTACCATTTACTATTCATGTTTCTCCTCTAAAACCCCAAATATAACTCACAACCAATAACAAAACACTTTATTGTAAATCCTAGGGAGAACGACCCGAGGTTTAAATACTTCGGTTTATAGATTTTAGGGGTTTGTACTTGTGACAAACAAATTTTTGTATGAGAGGATTATTGTTGGTTTAGAGACTATACTTCGACGAGATTTCATTTGTAAAATTCTAAACTGTCAAAAATCCAATCGTCACCTATCATCAACCAAACAAGTGCATCAAAGCTTTTCCATAATCACAAGATAATGCATCATTCATTGCATTAAGTAATTCTTGCATAAATCTCGTAAAAATATTTATAATTCATAATACTTGGTTGAATCAAAACATTCATACATTACTCATCCAAATGCTTGCTTATTGACTAAGAAAATGCATGAAACCAAGTAAAAACTATAGAAAATGGCTTGTGAAACTAGCCAAATATGCCTAAGCATCAGTGATCCACTTCTAAAACTTGAGGCATAACATGCAAGCCCCAAAAGACTTAAGAATTATAGAAAGCACCAAAAAACACTAACCATTAACTTCCAAAAGGTACTTCTCCTCCCATTAGTTAAAGAATCCTCAGAATCATTGGATTTGGTTGTCAAGTAGTGTCTTGCCTCAATTTGTTTGCCTAAAATTCTCGCTGCCACTAATCCGCGGTGCAATCTCTTATATTTGGTTGTCTTGCCTTTGTTGTTTCAAGATATTGCAAACCAAAATGAAGAAGTCAGTAAAACAAAAGGTCAACTATTGCTACCTTACCTAATCAGAAAATATTTAGTAGTACAGTTCTTAATGTTATATTTAATAAGATTCAATTATTCAACTTTGAGGGAATGCAAATAATGGATAAACTTACAGGCATCTCTGTTCAACCTTGGAAGTTAAAACTTGTTTCTTATTTTATTGTTCTTGTTGTTGTTATCATCTCTGTTCTATTCTAAAAGAGAAGGCATACTCAAAGAAGCCATGATAAAAAAAATGGATCACTGGATTGTTATAACTTCAAATACGGAAATTCACTCAATTCAGGTGGATCAACACAGATTCTTATAAGTCAGTGTTTTATGGTTAAAAGGATTACTGTGGAAGAAAAAGGTCAGTGAAGAGACACAGAGAAAATTGTAAGTCTCCATTTTTGAGTTTGTAGAAGAATATCTTGTTATATCATACTTTATTTTACTTATTGGTTTTTGTATGCAAAAGTCACTGCTCTATAATACAATAACAATTCCTTTTTTTGTGGGATGAAAGCTTCTTCTCCATATAAATTTTTGTAGAATATTCAATTTTTATGACTTGCTTATTTTAATTTATGATATTTCTAGCAACTTTAGGATAAAAATTTGGTAAATAATGTTAATCTAATTATTAACCATCAAAATTTCATGAAAATTCTTTGAATACTAGAGAAATTCTTGAAGCTTCTTGGTACTAGACTAGCAAAGTGATTATTATCAGCACAAACGGCTCTAGTGGTCCCCCTGAGCAGATTTGGGGTGTCAAATTTCCAATTAAATTATTTTCAAATACTAAAAAGATCATAAGATTGGTCATGTTTCTTATGGCCAGTGGAATGCTACCTTTAAGATTGTTGAAAGACAATTCAAGCAGCGAGAGCCTCTTTAAGTTTCCTAGCAACTCCTTAATCATTTGCATTCAGAAATTGAAATCTTCTTGTTCTTCCACCCCTTTTGAGTCTTTTTCTTGCTTTTCTTTCTTCTTTTTGTTGATCCTTCTTCTTTGACAGTGGACTTTATTTTGAGATTTTCCTTCTCAATGGTCAACACTTCAATTTCTTCTTGATTTCCCTCATCACTCTACACAGTTTCATTCTCCTTTGGCCCTGTTGTGTTGTTTGTATCTTGTTTTGGAAGGTAATCAATGATTGTCTTGTTGGTTTTTTTCTTCCATTGCAAGTCTTTTTTATCAGTCTCCACGCAGTTTCTCTTTTCATCAATGTGTTGTGTTTCTAGAAAGACATTCAAGGTGATGCTTTCATCATGCATTCTGAGGGTCAGCTCTCCTTGCTCCACATCTATAATGGCCCTTGCTGTCGCCAAGGATGGTCTTCCAAGTATAATGGAATCACCTTCATCCTCATCTGAGTCTAAGACCACAAAGTCTGCAGGGAATATAAATTTGTCCACCTTAACTAGAAGGTTCTCAATCACACCCCTGGGACATATCACTGACTTGTCCACCAATTCTAGAGACATTTGTATTGGCTTCACTTCCTCTATGCACAACTTTTTCACCAAAGAAGAGGGCATTAGATTGATAATTTCCCCTAAATCACACATTGCCTTGTTGATGATTATACTGCCAATGGTACAACGTAGAAAGAAACTTCCAGGATCTTCAAGTTTGGGTGGAAGCCCTTTTTGAATTAGTGCCATGCATTCTTCAGTGAGCAATATAGTTTCTTTCTCGTGCTAACTTCTCTTCTTATTGATGAGATCTTTCAAGAATTTTGCATATAGGGGCATTTGCTCTAATGCCTCAGCCAGGGGGATGTTGATCTCCAATTTCTTGAAGACTTCAAGGAATTTAGGGAAGTGTTGGTCCTTCGTCTCCTTGTTGAACCTTTGGGGATATGGCAATGGAGGTATGAAGTTCACTCCCTGCCTTTGTTCCTTGGTTGGTTTTTCCATTGCTTCCTTCCCTTTTCTTGAGATTTGTGGTTGGTCTTCCTTTTCTTAAGCCTGCTTGCCTGCTGTCACTTCTTTGCTGGCTTCCTCTTTCTCAGATTGCTTCTTGTCATTTTCCTTTGGCTTCTTCGTTGCTCCTTCATCTTTCACCAAGATCTTTCCACTCCTCAGTTGTATGGCTTTGCACTCTTCTTTTGGATTAGGAATGGTGTCACTTGGTAATGAGCTTGATGGTCTCTCAATAGCAATTTGCTTGGAAAGCTGTTCAAGCTGCCTTTCTATATTTTTCACGGAAGCTTCTTGATTTTTTATTGTAAGCTCTTGGTTCTTCATCATTTTCTCCATCAAGAGCTCTAAGTTGGTGATCCTCTGAGAGTCTTGTGAGATTGGTTGGTTGTGAGATGTTGAGGGTTGATGGTAAGTATTTTGGTTGGTGGCTTGGTTATTAGATGGATAATAGTTGGAGGTGGGGTAGTTATTTTGGGGTTTTCTGTAGGAATTGTGGTTATTGTTTTGCTGGTTGTAGTTCTAGTTATTTCTTAAAGTGTTTTTATTTGAATTCCTTTGCCATGGTTGCTGATTCTGGTTGTGGCTATCTCCGCATCTAAGGTTTGGGTGGTTCTTCCAGGATGGGTTATAAGTGTCACCACAAACTTTATTTGATCCAGAACTTTGGTTGTGTACATATTGAATTTGTTCTTTCTGTTGATTCTCTTTATTCTCTTCATTCTGCCCCCATGTGATTGGTGGTTGGCTTGTGACATTCACTAATGCAACTTATATGCTATCAATCCTCTTAGCTATTTGTTCAAATTGTTGATGAATTTGCTGCTGCATCACTTTGTGTTGAGCTAGGATCATGTTTACTCCTTCCAACTCTAGCACTCCTTTCCTCTATGATAGTTGGTGTTGTCTTTGGTGAGCAAAGAAATATTGGTTGTTTGCCACCATATCAATGAGATTTTGGGCCTCTTCTGCAGTCTTCATCAGTTGCAAAGAGCCTCCAGGTGAATGATCCAATGCTTCTTGAGCCTTCAAAGTGAGTCCTTCATAGAAGTTTTGAAGCTTGTCCCATTCAGTGAACATGTCTGGTGGGCATTTCCTGAGCAAGGATTGTATCTCTCCCATGTCACATATAAAAATTCAGCATCCAATTGTGTGAATATTTGCACTTTAGTCTTCAATCTAATAATCCTCTAAGGTGGGTAAAATTTAACAAGAAACTTGCTCACTAGATCCTCCCAAGTGTTAATGCTCTCTCTTGGAAATGTCTCTAACCATTGAGTAGCTTTGTCTCTGAGGGAGAATGGGAATAGCAACAGCTTGTAGATGTCAGGATGCACACCATTATATTTGACAGTATCACAAATCCTCAGGAAAGTGGATAAGTGTTGGTTTGGATCTTCAAGTGGTCCTCCTCTAAAAGAGCAGTTGTTTTAGACCAATGTGATGAGTTGTGGCTTAAATTCCAAGTTATTTGCATTGACATTTGGAGTAAGGATGCTACTCCCATAATGCCTTGGGTTAGCAAACGTGTAAGAGGCCAAAACTCTTCTCTGAAGTGGATTGTTGTTGTTGGCCACTCCTTTTTTATTAGCATTGGAAGTGTTTCCTTCCATCTCTTGGAATTCTTCCTCAAAAACTTCTTCACCAATGACTCCTTTCCCTCTGGCTTCTCTTCTTATTCTTCTCAAAGTTCTTTCGTCAAGATCACCAGAGTTAAGAACCTCTCTTTTTGCCTCTGTCATACAAACAAAACACAAAAAACACAGAACCAGAAAACCAGTGAAACTTCACTCTATTGTTAGAGTGAGGTTTGGTTATCTTAAGCAAAAATTCAAACAGTTAGTGTGTTACTCAAAAATTAAAGAAACAGAAAAAAAGTGCTTGATCTAGACCTCCACCTTCCTTAATCATTGTCAATCTAATCAATCCCCGGCAACGGTGCTAAAAACTTGATGTGTGGAAAATGATCCAACACTAAACTCACCGGCAATTGGATCGGGTCACATAAAGTAATAATAACTCACATGAGTGAGGTTGATCCCACAGAGATTGAAGGATTGAGCAATTTTAGTTAGGTGGTTGATTTAGTCAATCGAACAAAAGTTGATTTGAGTGATTTGTATCCAACAGAAACTAAATTGCATGAAATTTAAAGGGAGAGGGATAATTGACAAGAATTTAAAGTGCATAAGAAATAAAAGAGCTGAATCTTAAAGTGCAAGTAATGTAAATTGCAGAAACTTAGATTGCAAGAAACGTAGATAGTTGAAACTTAAAGTGCAAGAAATGTAAATGGCTTGAATCATAAAAGGATTTGGGAATTGGGATTGCAGAAATTAAACAAGAAAAAGTAAAATGGCATTAAATAGAGAAGTAAAGAGAAGTAAAATGCAACATATCTAAACAGAAAAGTGGAATTACGTGAGAAACCAACAGAAAGCAAAATGTAGCTTAATTGCAATAGCTAAGGGAAAAGTTGAAGATCTCAGGGGTGGAGGAGACTAGAAAACGAGTCTACATCTGAAGTCCTTCCTTGATCCAACAGGAGAATAATTGCAGAGAAGTAAAAGATAGATTGCAGAAGAAGTAGAAATGAAAATAGTAAAGAGACCTTAGCTCCAAACCACAATTCCTTGAATTATGCAGAAAATTAAACAGAAAGAGATCTCAAGGTGAGATTGAAACAGAATTTCTTCAATTCTCTACTCAAGATTCAAAACAAAGATGAAGAGAGTAGAGGCAAGAATAAGAAGAAGAGAATTCAGTTCTCTCCTTAATTCCCAAACCTCCAAAGCTAGAAAATAAAGTTGAAAATTCAAAAGTAAGCAAAAAGGTCCTCTCTAACTCAAACTAACATCTATTTATACACTTCCTATTTTTGAATTTTTGAATTTGGAGTGGGCTTTTTAATTTGGTGAAGAATTGAATTAAATTAGAATTTTGGTTGAATTTTTGGGCTATAGGTCACACTCCCAAGATCAAGCTCGGTTCATGGTAAGAGCGGAGCTTTGGTGTTGCTTGTGTGTTGTGCACCAAGCCTTCCCTGGCCATGTCAAGCGCGCATTCCTTCTTGTGACAAGGGAGTAACGCTCAACTCTTGGCAAGATCTGAGCTTGCTCCTTGTCTTTAGTGAGGGCCATGGTTCGAGTCCTTGGAAGAGCATGTGTTGCCCATTCTTCTTGTCACATGAGTGGCGGCTAATGCCTTGCTTCCTTGATGCCCTTGGTTCAAATCTGGTGGAGTGCAAACAAGCCAATTTTGACTTGTTTTTCTTGCAAAGTAGCGCTGCAACCTTCCCTCTTGGCCTTGCGTTCGAATCTCATGGCATGCACTAGCAAACTCTTTTTCCTTGATTTTTCTTGGAAAGCTCCCGATAAAGCTCTTGGCAAGAGCTGAGCTTTGAAATTTTTCATTGTTTCCTTGTTGTTGTGTAGCGCTCGATTCTCTTGGAGAGCGGAGCTTTCCCTTGCTTGGCCTTTGGTCCTTTGAGTAGTGCTCCTTGTGAGAGCTCTAGGCTCTTGGCAAGAGCTTTAGGCTCTTGCTCCTTGTTGTGCCACGCTTCTTCCCTCCTTTGGCTACACTTTTTGTTTCTTTTGAGCATGCTCCTTAGGCCACGCTTTTCTTATTTTTTTTCTTTTGTTCACCTACAAGTAATTAAAACAACCTATCAAAGTATCATTAAATTCACAAGGCTCATAATTCATTCAAAAACCAATTAATTATAGCTTAAATCTCATGATTTAGTGTTAAATAAAGGATGGTTGATTGATTCTACAAAACCATACAATTCCACTCCAAATTACTTACTTACAATGCAAGAAAGTGCATAAAACCTAATGAAACAAGTGAAAAATGCTTGAAAAGCTAGCATAAGATGACTTGTCATTAGGAACCCCAAGGGTTGAAAAATAAGATAGTCAGATGCTACAATAGCCAAGGAAAACCCAGGGGGAGCTGAACCCACAAGAGCTATCTGAGACCAGCAACGAGGTGTTCCTTAGAAGAGAAGCAACCAGGAGTAAGGAATTACTAGAGCAAGGGAGAAAAAAGATGCCAAGAGGATAGAGGAACAAAAAGAGCCCTATAGAGAACTTTTCTCCAGGAGATAAAGTGATATATGTCCATCATCCAATAATCCCACCTCATCTCCCCACCATTCCATCTCAGCTACCTTAGGTGTATACCATCAATAAGATTCTCTCCTTAGAACATGTGGAGATTCTCAAGGAAGCAACTGGAGATAGATTCACTGTGAGAGGGGAAGACTTGAGGCATTATCAACCACCCGGAAAGAGGCCAACCGTCAAGCTAATAACGTTAAAGAAGTGGGAGGCAACCCATATTTTATAGTTTTTTCTTTTATTTTGTTTCTATCTTTTGACAGTGGATAATAAAGCTAGGTTCATGAATTTCAAATTAATTTTGACAGACGCTTAAGTGAATCCTTGTGTGTAACATATGGTGAACAACAAGTTTGGTGTTCAAGGCACACTAAGAGGATGTATACACAAATCATATCATGCTTATCTTAGAGAAGTGGTCAACTCTTCTTGCACTACATAGTCACAAACTAAGTTTGGTGTCACTGATAAACCACTATTTTATGGTTTATATTATGTTTAATTGAGTGGTTTTTATCAAATTCTTGCCCACTTTTTCATATGATTAGCATGATATTACAATTCCTTCCCAAAGTTGTTCTATGGTTGAAAACTTGCTTCCTAGAGATATTTTTATTGTGTATTTTAATTCTCCTTTATACCATTCAATGTCGTGATCCGTGTGTTAAGTGTTTCAGGTTTCGTAGGGCAGGAATGGCTTGGAGAATGGAGAGGAAGCTTGCAAAAATGGAAGGAACACAAGAAATCAAGGAGATGACTAGCGAACACTGATGCGGACGCATGGCTCATGTGACCGCGCGAAATGGAGAAATCGCAGTGACACGTTCGTGTGCCTGACGCGAACGCGCGGATTGAAATCTGCACAGATGACACGAATGCGTGGACAACGCGTACACGTGGCAAGAAAAAACGCCGGATGACGCGATCGCGTGGACGACGCATATGCGTGACATGCGTGATCTACAGAATTAACAGAATACGCTAGGAGCGATTTCAGGCCGCGTTTTGACCCAGTTTTTGGTCCAAAAACACAGAATAAAGCCAGCGAATATGCAGAGACTCAATTCATACTTAGCAGAAGCTGATAATTCATAATTTTAGGATTAGATGTAGTTTTTAGAGAGAGAGGCTCTCTCCTCTCTCTTAGGATTAGGATTTCTTCATCTTTTCAATTCCAGGTTTAATATTCCTTTACTTTACTTTATGCTTTCTTCTACTTTTATTTATTCTATTACTTTAGTTGATTACTTGATGTTGCCAATTTGGTTTATGGATTCCTATGTTCAATCTAACTTTCTATTTAATATAATTCAAGGTATTTCAGATATATGATTTTTATTTAGCTTTCTATATTCTTGGCTTTGGTTGAGTAATTAGGACTCTTGAGTTATGAAACTCTTTTGTTGATTGATAATTGGAAGTTGCTAATTGACTTGAATTCCACTAACTCTAGTCTTTCTTTGGGAATTGACTAGGACTTGAGGATTCATATTGATTTATCCACTTGACTTACCTTCATAGTTAGAGGTTGACTTAGTGGGAGCAACGAGCAATTCTCATCACAATTGATAAGGATAACTAGGATAGGACTTCTAATTTTCATACATTGCCAAGAGTTTTCTTAATTATTTATTTTTTTTCTTGTCATTTAAATTACTTGTTCCTTATTTCAAAAACCCAAAATAAAATATATCTTTTTCCATAACCAATAATAAATCATACTTCCCTGCAATTCCTTGAGAAGACGACCCGAGGTTTGAATACTTCAGTTATTTATTTTTATTGGGTTTGCTTAAGTGACAAACAAAACTTTTGTACGAAAGGATTCTCTGTTGGTTTAGGAACTATAGTTACAACGTGATTATATCTGTGAATTTCTTTACCAATAGAAATCCGATCGTCAGTCATCAATGTTGCATACATAAACAAATAGATGCGTTCGATGAGTACAGACCATTCTCAGAAGGAGTTTATATGAGTGGGACTGCATATAATATAAATACTCAAGCTAGGCTGGGATATTTAGTTGGACAACTACCCAACTTGCACCCTGGGATCACAAGATATGAAGACGTCCAGGATGAATTAGCACAGATGGAAAAAGAAAGAGCCGAAAAGAGTCATGAATCAGTAAGGAAAGCCTTAGAGGATTGGAGAAGGGCCAGAGTGGCACGAATGCAAGATAGCACAAGTAGACACAACGAGAGAACCCCAAGGGAAGGGGACAAGCAAGGGGATGGATAGGAGCACACCATGAGTAAAAGGTGGTGGAGTTTTGTTCTCTATCTTTCAAGTCTAAAATAAGAAAAATCATGTATGAAATAGAACATGCTTCCATAGTAGCTTAGGAATTTTAATTCTGTCTTTAAGTTCATTTCTTCAATAGTGTTTACTAGCCAGTTCCCTGCTCTATCTTGATTAAATGTATGCTCATCCCTTATGATAAATAAAGGAGAATGTTATGAAAAACAAGAGTGGAGTCCATGTTATAAAAGTAAAAGTCTCAATCTTTGTGGTGGTAATTGATTAGCTAAGTTGGTTCAGCAATGAGGTATAAGGACAATTATGTGTTGTGAATCATATGCTTGAAAATGCATCCTATGAAATTAGCTTAATAACAGATCCCAATAAGAAATAAACGATAGAGTATGAAAAAGAAAAGAAGGAAAGAAGAGACAGGAAAGAAAAGAACATGAAATAAGGCTAGGCACCAAGGGTTTGAACCTTGAGGCATGTGTCTGTGGTGCTTTTGTGCAAAGGATCTGTTTGGATGAATAAGTTCTTAGGAGTGCTTCATTACTTGGTAACTTGGGTTAACTAACCCGGGATTATCAACTGAAAATCCACTGTCAAGAGCAACCTTGCTATAAAGCATTTAGTCACCCAAAGAGGTACTGGACACCAAGGTCTCAAGAAAGAAAATAGCAAACCATATGCTTGTGGTGTGTATGTGTGGAGGAGAGACTTGAGGGAGTAGGTCCTTAGGGGTGTTTCAACACCTAGTACCTTGAACCAACTGGTTCGGGAGTGCTGGCTGAAAGCTTATTATAAAGAGATGCCTCAACACAGAGCACCTAGCCTAAGAAAACAATAAGCTCTTATAGAAAAGAAAAAGGGATCAAGTGAATAATAATCTCATATAATGCAACCAAGTAAATGTTCAAGGACATGATAAGGTCCTAGAAACCAGCAAGGGAATAAACCTAAGTTGCCATGCATGAAACCCCATGAGCCAAGGACTTAACTTCCACAAACAAGGACTTGTTTATCTTGTACATTCATTCTTTCTTCTTATGTTTTAGTACTTGGTTGGGGACAAACAAGCTTTAAGTTTGGTGTTGTGATGCTAGGGCATCTTGGCCAGTTTCACTAGCTTTTTATTTACATTAGGTAGTTTCATGCATTTTCTTAGGTAATAAGCAAGTTTTTGGGTGAACAAGCATTACATCTTGATTCAAGCAAACATTGTGAACTTTATATGTTTTCATGAGAATAATGCACGAATGGAATGCCAATTTAGATGATGCAGGATCTCATAGTCTAGAACAAAGCTTTGATGCACTTTGCTTGTTTGATTTCAAGACAAATGAAGCATGGAAGAGCCACATTAGTAGCCACGTTAGCATCACTAACGTGGTGACTAACGTGGAAAGGGAGCAAAGCTTGCAACGTTAATGGTAAAGTTAATACCATTGACGCCTTTGAGTGCCTGATAAACCCATATTTCATGAGTTCTTTTGTGCTTAATTTGAGTGATTTATATAATCCTTCACCTACTTATTCACATTAATTGCATGGTTTTACTTTCCCTTCCTTATTATGTCGTATTGTGAAAAACTTGTTTCCTAAGCTTTAAAAATTAATTATTTTTAATTACCTTTATTTCCATTCGATGCCGTGATTAGTGTGTTGAGTAGTTTCAGATTTTCTAAGGCAGAATGACTTAAGGGATGAAAAAGGAAACATACTAAAAGGAAAGGAGAAAGCAAAACGGAGCTTTAAGGAGACTGGTATCCACGCGATCGCATGGACGACGCGATCGCGTGCTAGAAGCGAAGATTCAGCGACGCAGCCGCATGACTGACGCGACCGCGCGCCTTAAACAGAACGCACATGACGCGGTCGCATGACTGACGCGACCGCGTGGCAAGGAAAAGCTTCGAATGACGCGACCGCGTGACCCACGCAGACGCGTGACCCACGCGGACGCGTGACAGAGGCCACGCACCAGAAAATTACAGAACACGCCCCAGCGAGTTCTAAACCCCTTTTTGGCCCAAATCCAAGTCCAGAAAGCATAGACCAGAGGTTATAAAGTGGGGGAATGCATCCATTCATAAGATATACTTATAATTCACTTTTCATGTTTTAGATGTAGTTTTAGAGAGAGAGGTTCTCTCCTCTCTCTCTCTCTTAGGATTAGGACTTCTCTTAGTTTTAGGAGTGACTCTCAATCCCAGGTTCTCTATTTTTATTTATTTTCAATGTTCCATGTTTAGATTGATTTTCTTAATTAATGTTATTTGAGATATTTCAGATTGATGATTACTGTCTTTTATTGATATAAATAATTTGGATTTTCCTGTTGCCCAATTGGCTTATGAATAATTTCCATGTTAGATTTTACTGCTTTGAATGAATTGAAGGTATTTCAGATATTTATAATTTTAATTTAGCTTTTTACATTCTTGGCTGTGGTTGCTTAATTGGTGACTCTAGAGTTATCAAACTCATTGTTAGTTGAGAATTGGAATTAATTCATCCACTTAACTTACCTTCATAGTTAGAGGTTAACAAAGTGGGAGAAGAACCCAATTCTCATCACAATTGATAAGGATAACTGGGATAGGACCTCCAGTCTTCATACCTTGCCAAGAGGTTATTTTACAGTTATTTATTAATTTTTATTGCTTGAAAATATACCTGTGCACATTGCCCAACTCCAAATTTCTCAAAACCCCAAATTTACAATCTCCATAACCAATAATAAGAACATACCTCCCTGCAATTCCTTGAGAAGATGACCCGAGGTTTAATACTCAGTTATCAATTTTAAAGGTGTTTGTTACTTGTGACAACCAAAACGTTTGTACGAAGGGATTTTTGTCGGTTTAGAGACTATATCTACAACGCGACTATTTTTATGACATTCTTTACTGGCAAAAATCCCTAACGTCAGTGCCATCTCGGCCCACGTTAGTTGCTACGTTAGTTGCACTAACTTAGGGACAAACGTGGAAGAAAGAAGAAGCTCCAAACATTAGTGGTAAAGTTAACACCACTAACATTGCAAAGGCCACAAATAACCACATTAAGAGCCACGTTAATGCCATTAACGTGAGCTCCAATGTGGGGCAACAAAGGATTGCCAACATCAGTGACATTAACTTTGTCACTGATGTTGGACTAAGCCAAGCTTACCTATGTTAGTGGCCATGTTAATGCCACTAACGTAATAGGTAACGTGGAGTAAGGGGTATGAGAAGCCAACGTCAGTGACACTAACTTTGTCACTAATGTTGGAGATGGCCATTATACCCACGTTAGTGGCCACATTAATGCCATTAACGTGAGCACTAACATGGAAGAGAAAGAGTTTTTGCAACGTCATTACCAAAGTTATTGTCAATGACGCCTTCGTGTCATGGCATGCCTACGTTAATGGCCACGTTAGTGGACCATTAATGTGGGAGAAAGGGAAATGGTGTAGCGTTATTGGCAAAGTCAGCACCAATGACGCTATTGAAGATTAGAAAGGCTATGTTAGTGGTCACGTTAGTGCCACTAACATTAGAGTTAACGTAGCTCAATGGGGTTGGGACGTTAGTGACAAAGTTAGTGCCACTAACGTCTTCGAGCCAGAATCTACACTTAACGTTAACACCACTGACACCTTGACTAACTATAAACCATGCCTGACTCAACTTCTTTCTGCAAGCAAAGCTCAGCCCACTAAAGTCTGTAACTGCTTCAACTGAAGATAAAAGGCCCATATCCAAGACTTGCAGAGCTGATAGAGGAGTAGAGGAGCAGTATATATAGGAGTAGTTTTGAACTAGAAAGAGGAGGGGGGATCAAAATTTGGATCTGAGGATCCAAGACTTGTAAACACTCTGTATTTACTTTCTTTGCAATTTAGTTTACTTGAGAATGCATTCTTTATTTTGGATTTTCATTCCCAGAGCTATGAATAACTAAACCCCTTTTCATTGGGTTAGGGAGCTCTGTTGTAATTTGATGGATCAATTGTAGTTTCCATTCTTCTTCCTCTTTCTTTTCTCTTGATTTTACTATAAAGCTTTCGATCTTCATCCAATTGGTTAGTTATCTTGGAAAAGAAGCTCTCCATAACTGGTTCTCCTAGGAACCTTGGAAGATAAATGAGGGGATCATGCTAGAAATGCTTTCTCATGCTGGACCAAATTAGGGTTTGGATGGATATTGTGACATTTAATCCTACCAACACTTTGATTTGGAAATGCATGTGGTATAATCAGTGACCATACTTCATCTCTTCCCATGAGCGTTAATCAAGGAATTGGGCAGTTGTTCAAGCTTAGAGAGATTGGATTGCCAAGGAATTGGGATCCAATCACTTAAGATTGCCAAGGAGATCAATGAATGCATTAATTGAGGAAGAGATGAAGATGAACTTGATCTAGAGAATGCAACATCTCCTAAGCCCAATAAATCCCCAATTTCTGATCTTACCCATTCTCTTTAATTTCTGCTATTTACTTTGATGCTCACTTCCCCAAATTCCTATTTAAGATTCTGCAATTTACTTTTCTACAATTTATATTCCGCCATTTACTTCCAGCATTTACATTCCTTGTCATTTATCTTTCCTGCCATTTAATTTTCTGCAACTCTCAACTCAATTTTGCTTAGCTCAACTAGAACATTCCTCTAATTAAAGTTGCTTGACCAATCAATGCCTGTGAGATTTGACTTCACTCTATTGTGAGTTTTACTTGACGACAATTTGGTATACTTGTCGAAGGGAAATTTGTTGAGAGACAAGTTTTCGTGCATCATGATGCAGAGGTATACGTATTTATAAGGTAATGCGAAGGCATGATGAAAAGAAAGAAAATGAGAAACCATGAATGGATAATGATTTATGAGAACTGTTTGTTTGAATTGGCATTTGTGCCAAAGTGATAATGTGGAAGTGCCCGCTTTACTGATAGCCTAAGATTGCTAATTCGTAAATGTCCACCTAACTAATAGCATAATGTATGTTGAATGGACCTTGTGCCAAATCGCTAATGTGAAAGTGCCCGCCTGACTGATAGCCTAAGCTTGCTAATGCGGGAATGTTCGCCTAACTGATAGCCTATTTCTTACTGTGATGCCAAGATAACTTAATTGACATGGGTTCGCCCATGATGATAGTTGTGCTTGATTAACACGATAATGAGACAATATTTGGGGTTCGCCCCGAGTAACGTAGGGTTACAGGTAGACAACCGACATATGAGCTCATGGCCTGCACTAGGTACAGGCATGCATCACAAATTGTTTGCGCATTTGAGTGTGATTGTTTACTGTTCATTCTTTCTGCTATGTGCTATATGCTTATTGTTAATTTTCTATTCTATATTTTTTGTTTGTATTTTTAAAATTATATGATTTATGTAACACGTTAATTACCCTAAGCCTTACCTCACGTAGTAAAGCAAAGGTTACGATAATTCTAAAGCTCATACATATTTATATAAAAAGGAATAATAATTCTAAAAGCCCGATGAAGAAATAAGCTCAAAAACAAAGTTTGAAAAGCGTAAAATGTTCACACGAAGCTACAACTTAAGGCACAAGATATGCATACAGATGTCAAGACATATATATAGATATATCAAACTATAATAGTCGTAAGAATCTAGCCGCCGCCCACGGAGTTTAAGCCGGCTAGTTATATACAGACAAACAGAGTTTTGAAAGTAAAACAGCTTATACAATTTTTCTATCAAAGTAAGCCTCTAAGGCATAGATAAATACAAAAGTGAGAGATCTATACAAAATAAACCAAAAGACTTTAAAACATAGCAAAGATCCTCCGCTCTATCATCATCAAAGCAACTCACCGAGGTAGATTGTGACCTGCATCTGAAAAATAACAACAGAGTATGGAATGAGAACTGGAGGTTCTTAGTATGGTAACAGTGCCCAGTAATGTAAGATATAAGACTCCTAGACGACAGAGGCAATCCTAGAGCTTCATATCCATCATGAGATTCAGAGTTAAAATATAAGTATATTTAAAACCATTACTTAAAACCATAGAGAAAATAAGGGAATCTAACTTAGTGGATTTCTAATCTAACAATTCTCCGCTGTCCCACAGCCTTCACCAGCCTTACCGCCATGCGATCCCATCGCCACCTTCTTCTGAACCTCCTCAATCTCAGTAGAAAGCACAAGTAATAACAATGCAAGTGAGGCACAAGTATGAGCATGTATATCAAGTAATTCAATAAGCATTTAGGCATGTTAAACACATAGACAAAAAATACAAGTCGGCAAAGCAAATAAATAGATAAAATATGCACATGATGAATGCCTATCCTATTTGGCTGTGATATCACATCGTCAGTTCAACTGCCAACCCGACACATCTCCATGGAGATGTCGCCTTTCGGTCACAAACAAATGGGAACCCCCTGGGATATCGTGCCCAGCACATGGTCTAGGATATAGTGCCTGCACACTCTTGTGATCCAAAAGGATGCGAGCGGCATACTCTGCCACAGACCTCGCATCTCAACGTAAGCGTGACAAACCACCACCCTTACATCGCTGCCGCGACCTTGACATGCAGGATTAACCTACCATTCTTGCCAGGCGAATAACGTCTCAACAATCTCAGTTTAAAAAAACATTACATCAGTGGTTTTCAAAATCATTTCATTCAGTACTCAATAGTTCACCAATAGTTCACCTTGGTAGACGAAATTGTAATCCTCAAAGTTGGTCTCTTTGTATTTGTATGAAATTTATTTAATGGCTCTATCAAAAATACCCCAAAGAGATCATGGTGTGATGAATTGGGATCTTAATAATCCCTGGTGTGATCATAACTCCGTTCAACTTAACCAGCAAGTGTACTGGGTCATCCAAGTAATACCTTACGTGAGTAAGGGTCGATCCCACAGAGATTGTTGGTATGAAGCAAGCTACGGTCACCTTGTAAATCTCAGTTAGGCAGATTAAATGATTATGGATTTCGAAAATTAATAATAAAAAGAAGATAAAATAGGATAGAAATACTTATGTGAATCAATAGTGGGAATTTCAGATAGGCGTATGGAGATGCTGTGCTCCTCTCGAATCTCTACTTTCTTATTACATTCATCCAATCCTTCCTACTCCTTTCCATGGCAAGCTGTATGTAGGGCATCACTGTCGTCAATGGCTACTTTTCATCCTCTCGGGAAAATGGTCCTATGCGCTGTCACTGCATGGCTAATCGTCTGGAGGCATCACCCTTGACAATGGCTACATCCCATCCTCTCGATGAAAATGGTCCAAATGCTTTGTCACAGCACGGCTACTCATCTGTCGGTTCTCAATCAGGTTGGAATAGAATCCATTGATTCTTTTGCGTCTGTCACTAACGCCCAACCTTCAGGAGTTTGAAGCTCGTCACAGTCATTCAATACCGGAATCTTACTCGGAATACCACAGACAAGGTTAGACTTTCCAGATCCCCGGAATCCTACTCGAAATACCACAGACATGGTTAGACTTTCTGGATTCCCATGAATGCCGCCATCTATCTAGCTTATACCACGAAGATTCTGTTGGGGAATCTAAGAGATATGCGCTCGGCCTAAGGTAGAACGGAAGTGGTTGTCAATCACGCGCGTTCATAGGTGAGAATGATGATGAGTGTCACGGATCATCATATTCATCAAGTTGATGTGCAACGTATATCTTGGAATAAGAATAAAAGAGAGTTGAATAGAAAATAATAGTAATTGTATTAAAACTTGAGGTATAGCAGAGCTCAACACCCTTAATCTATGGTGTGTAGAAACTCCACCGTTGAAAATACATAAGTGAAAGGTTCAGGCATGGCCGAATGGCCAGCCCCCCAAAACGTGATCAATGGCCTCCTAAGATAAAGAATAAAACAAAACTGAGACCATAGATGAAACGTGGTCAAAAGACGTCTAATACAATAGTTAAATGTCCTATATATACTAGACTAGCTACTAGGGTTTACAGAAGTAAGTAATTGATGCATAAATCCACTTTCGGGGCCCACTTGGTGTATGTTTGGGCTGAGCTTGATCTATCCACGAGCTGAGGCTTTTATTTGAGTTGAACGCCAAGTTGTAACGTGTTTTGGGCGTTCAACTCCGGGTCGTGACGTGTTTCTGGCGTTTAACTCCAAACAGCAGCATGTACTTGGCGTTGAGCGCCACTTTACGTCGTCAATTCCCGAATAAAGTATAGACTATTATATATTGCTGGAAATCTCTGGATGTCTACTTTTCAACGACGTTGAGAGAGCGCCATTTGGAATTTTGTAGCTTCAGAAAATCCATTTTGATTGCAGGGAGGTCAGAGTCCAACAGCATCAGCAGTCCTTTGTCAGCCTCCTATCAGAGTTTTGCTCAAGTCCCTCAATTTCAGCCAGAAATTACCTGAAATCATAGAAAAACACACAAACTCATAGTAAAGTCCAGAAATGTGAATTTAACATAAAAACTAATGAAAACATCCTTGAAAGTAGCTTAAACTTACTTAAAACTACCTAAAAACAATACCAAAAAGCGTATAAATTATCCGCTCATCACAACACCAAACTTAAATTGTTGCTTGTTGCCAAGCAACTGAAAATCAATTAGGATAAAAAGAAGAGAATATACTATAAATTCCAGAATATCAATGAATATTAATTATAATTAGATGAGCGGGATTTGTAGCTTTTTGCTTCTGAACAGTTTTGGCATCTCACTTTTTCCTTTGAAGTTTAGAATGATTGGCTTCTCTAGGAACTTAGAATTTTGGATAGTGTTATTGATTCTCCTAGTTAAGTATGTTGATTCTTGAACACAGCTACTTATGAGTCTTGGCCGTTGCCCTAAGCACTTTGTTTTCCAGTATTACCACCGGATACATAAATGCCACAGACACATGACTGGGTGAACCTTCTCAGATTGTGACTCAGCTTTGCTAGAGTCCCCAATTAGAGGTGTCCAGAGCTCTTAAGCACACTCTTTTTGCTTTGGATCACGACTTTAACCACTCAGTCTCAAGCTTTTCACTTGGACCTTCATGACACAAGCATATGGTTAGGGACAGCTTGATTTAGCCGCTTAGGCCTGGATTTCATTTCCTTGGGCCCTCCTATCCATTGATGCTCAAAGCCTTGGATCCTTTTTACCCTTGCCTTTTGGTTTTAAGGGCTATTGGCTTTTTCTGCTTGCTTTTTTCTTTTTCTTTTCTATATATATATATATTTTTTTTTTTTTGGAAGCTTTTTACTTTTCACTACTTTTTCTTGCTTCAAGAATCAATTTTCATGATTTTTCAGATTGTCAATAACATTTCTCTTTGTTCATCATTCTTTCAAGAGCCAGCAATTTTAACATTCATAAACAACAAGATAAAAAATATGCAATGTTCAAGCATTCATTCAGAAAACAAAAAGTATTGTCACCACATCAATATAATTGAACTAAATTCAAGGATAAATTTGAAATTCATGTACTTCTTGTTCTTTTGATTAAAAACATTTTTCATTTAAGAAAGGTGAAGGATTAATGGAATTATTCATAACTTTAAGACATAGTTACTAAACACTAATGATCATGAAGTAGAGACACAAAACATAAATGAACACAACATAAAAAAAGCGAAAAGCAGAAAGAAATAAGAACAAGGAATGAGTCCACCTTAGTGGCATCTTCTTCTTGAAGGACCAACAATGTCCTTAAGCTCTTCTATGTCCCTTCCTTGCCTTTGTTGCTCCTCCCTCATTGTTCTTTGATCTTCTCTTATTTCATGGAGAATGATGGAGTGCTCATGATGTTCCACCCTTAATTGTTCCACATTGTAGCTCAAATCTTCTAAGGAAGTGTTGAGTTGTTCCCAATAGTTGTTGGGAGGAAAGTGCATCCCTTGAGGCATCTCAGGGATTCCTTGATGATGAGCTTCCTCATGCATCTCTTGAGATCCGTGGAGGGTCTCTCTTGCTTGCTCCATCCTCTTCTTGGTGATGGGCTTATCCTCTTCAATGGGGATGTCTCCTTCTATGATAACTCCAGCTGAGTAACATAGATGGCAAATAAGGTGAGGGAAAGCTAGCCTTGCCATGGTGGAGGGCTTTTTGGCTATTTTGTAGATTTTATTGGAGATGACTTCATGAACTTCTACTTTCTCTCCATACATGATGCTATGAATCATGATAGCCCGATCCACAGTAACTTCAGATCGGTTGCTAGTGGGAATGATGGAACGTTGAATGAACTCCAACCATCCTCTAGCCACAGGCTTCAGATCCAGTCTTCTTAGTTGAACTGGCTTGCCTTTGGAGTCTCTTTTCCATTGAGCTCCTTCCACACATATGTCCATTAGGACTTGGTCCAACCTTTGATTAAAGTTGACCCTTCTAGTGTAGGGGCGTACATCTCCTTGCATCATGGGCAAGTGGAACGCCAACCTCACCTTCTCCGGACTAAAATCTAAAGATTTCCCCCGAACCATTGTGAGATAATTCTTTGGACTCGGGTTCATACTTTGATCATGGTTCCTAGTGATCCATGCATTGGCATAGAACTCTTGAACCATTAAGATTCCGACTTGTTGCATGGGGTTGGTTATGACTTCCCAACCTCTTCTTCGGATTTCATGTCGGATCTCCGGATACTCATTTTTCTTGAGCTTGAAAGGGACCTCAGGGATCACCTTCTTCTTTGCCACAACATCATAGAAGTGGTCTTGATAGCTTTTGGAGATGAATCTTTCCATCTCCCATGACTCGGAGGTGGAAGCTTTTGTCTTCCCTTTTCCTTTTCTAGAGGATTCTCCGGCCTTAGGTGCCATTGATGGTAATGGAAAAACAAAAAACCTTATGCTTTTACCACACCAAACTTAAAATATTACTCGCCCTCGAGCAAGAGAAGAAAGAAGAGAAGACGAAGAAGAAGAAAATATTGAGGAGAAGGTGGAGTGTGGGTTTCGGCCAAGGTATAGAAGAGGGGGTTGTGTTGTGTGAAAAGGAAGTGGAATGGAGGGGTTTATATAGGAAAATGGGAGAGGGTAGGTTCGGCCATTTAGGGTGGGTTTGGGTGGGAAAGTGTTTTTGAATTTTGAAGGTAGGTGGGGTTTTTGGGGAAGAGTGGATGGATGTGAGTGGTGAAGGGGGTAATTGGGAAGAGAGATTGAAGTTGATGGGAAGTGTGACATGGGGAAGAGTGAAATAGGATTAGGAGGTAAGGTGGGAATATGTTAGGTGGGGATCCTGTGGGGTCCACAGATCCTGAGGTGATCTTGTGGGGTCCACAGATCCTGAGATGATCTTGTGGGGTCCACAGATCCTGAGGTGTCAAGGAATTACATCCCTGCACCAAATAGGCATGTAAAATGCCTTTGCATACCATTCTGGTGCTTAAACGCCGAGGTGATGCATGTTCTGTGCATTCAACGCCCATGTAAAGCATGTTCTGGGCGTTCAACGCCCATATGTAGCATGTTTCTGGCGTTGAACGCCAGTTTCATGCTTGTTACTGGAGCTCAGCGCCAACTTTCCTCAAGGCACATTCCTGGCATTCAAATGGCAGAATGTTGCTTGTTTCTGGCGTTCAACGCCAGATTCATGCTCTGTTCTGGCGTTGAACACCAGCCAGATGCTCCTTACTGGCGTTGAATGCCAGTCTGCCTTTCCTCCAGGGTGTGATTTTTCTTCTGCTGTTTTTGATTCTGTTTTTAATTTTTATATTTTTTTCGTGACTCCTCATGATCATGTACCTAATAAAACACAAAATAACAATAAAATAAAATAAAATAAAAATTAGATAAATAAAATTGGGTTGCCTTCCAACAAGCGCTTCTTTAATGTCAATAGCTTGACATTGTGCTCTCATGGAGCCACAAAGGTGATCAGGTCAATGTTGTATAGTCCCAACACCAAACTTAGAGTTTGGATATGGGGTCTTAACACCAAACTTAGTGTTTGGTTGTGGCCTCACAACACCAAACTTAGAGTTTGACTGTGGGGGCTCTTCTTGACTCTGAACTGAGAGAAGCTCTTCATGCTTACTCTCCTTTATCACAGAGGGATGGCCATGTGCCTTAAACACAAGGTAGTCCCCATTCAATTGAAGGACTAATTCACCTCTGTTGACATCTATCACAGCTCCTGCTGTGGCTAGGAAAGGTCTTCCAAGGATGATACACTCATCCTCTTCCTTCCTAGTGTCTAAGATTATGAAATCAGCAGGGATGTAAAGGCCTTCAACCTTTACTAACATGTCCTTTACTATTCCATAAGCTTGTCTCAATGACTTGTCTACCAATTGTAATGAGAACAAGGCAGGTTGTACCTCAATGATTCCCAGCTTCTCCATTACAGAGAGTGGCATAAGATTTATCCCTGACCCCAGATCACATAGAGCTTTTTCAAAGGTCAATGTGCCTATGGTAAAAGGCATTAAGAATTTGCCAGGATCTTGTTTCTTTTGAGGTAAAATTTGTTGAATCCATGTGTCTAGTTCACTAATGAGCAAGGGATGTTCACTTTCCCAAGTCTCATTACCAAACAACTTGGCATTCAGCTTCATGATAGCTCCTAAATATTGAGCAACTTACTCTCCAATCACATCTTCATCCTCTTCAGAGGAAGAATAGTCTTCAGAGCTCATGAATAGCAGAAGGAGATTTAATGGAATCTCTATGGTCTCTATTTGAGCCTCAGATTCCTTTGGATCCTTAATAGGAAACTCCCTCTTGCTTGAGAGACGTCCCAGGAGGTCCTCCTCACTAGGATTTTCGTCCTCCTCCTCCCTTGTGCATTCGGCCATATTGATTAAATCAATGGCCTTACACTCTCCTTTTGGATTCTCTTCTGTATTGCTTGGGAGAATACTGGGAGGAGTTTCAATGACTTTCTTACTCAGCTGGCCCACTTGTGCCTCCAGATTTCTGATGGAGGATCTTGTTTCACTCATGAAACTAAAAGTGTTCTTTGACAGATTAGAGACTAAATTGGCTAAATTAGAAGTGTTTTGTTCAGAATTCTCTGTCTGTTGCTGAGAAGATGATGGAAAAGGCTTGCTGTTGCTCAGCCTATTGCGTCCACCATTGTTAAAGCCTTGTTGAGGCTTTTGTTGATCCTTCTATGAGAAATTTGGATGGTTTCTCCATGATGAATTATAGGTGTTTCCATAAGGTTCACCCATGTAATTTACCTCTGCTATTGCAGGGTTCTCAGGATCATAAGCTTCTTCAGAAGTTGCCTCTTTAGTACTGTTGGATACATTTTGCCATCCATTCAGACTTTGAGAGATCATGTTGACTTGCTGAGTCAACACTTTGTTCTGAGCCAATATGGCATTCAGAGCATCAATTTCAAGAACTCCTTTCTTCTGAGGTATCCCATTATTCACAGAATTCCTCTCAGAAGTGTACATGAATTGGTTATTTGCAACCATGTCAATTAGTTCTTGAGCTTTTGCAGGCGTTTTCTTTAGGTGAATGGATCCACCTGCAGAATGGTCCAATGACATTTTTGAAAATTCAAATAGACCATAATAGAATATATCTAATATGGTCCATTCTGAAAACATGTCAGATGGACACCTTTTGGTCAACTGCTTGTATCTTTCCCAAGCTTCATAGAGGGATTCACCATCTTTTTGTTTGAAGGTCTGAACATCCACTCTAAGCTTGCTCAGCTTTTGAGGAGGAAAGAATTTATCCAAGAAAGCCGTGACTAGCTTATCCCATGAGTCCAGGCTATCCTTAGGTTGTGAATTCAACCATATTCTAGCTCTGTCTCTTACTGCAAAAGGGAAAAGCATGAGTCTGTAGACTTCAGGATCTACTCCATTCGTCTTTACAGTCTCACAAATCTGCAAGAACTCAGTTAAAAACTGATAAGGATCTTCAGATGGAAGTCCATAGAACTTGTAGTTTTGTTGCATTAAGGCAACTAATTGAGGCTTAAGCTCAAAATTATTGGCTCCAATGGCAGGAATGGAGATGCTTCTTCCATCAAATTTGGACGTGGGCTTGGTAAAGTCACCAAGCATCCTTCTTGCATTATCATTATTGGGTTCGGCTACCATCTCCTTCTCTTGTTCGAAATTTTCTGAAAGGTTACTTCTGGATTGTTGTAATTTAGCTTCTCTTAGTTTCCTCTTCAAAGTCCTTTCAGGTTCATGATCAATTTCAACAAGAGTGCCTTTTTCCTTGTTCCTGCTCATATGAAATAGAAGAAAACAAGAAAAGAAAGAGGAATCCTCTATGTCACAGTATAGAGATTCCTTTATGTTAGTAGAAAAAGAAGGGGATAGAAGAAAGAAAAGTGAAGAATCCAAACATAAGGGATAGATTGGGTTTGGATTTTTTTAGATGAGGAGAGGTGAAGAGAAGTGTTAGTAAATAAATAATTAAATAAAATAAGAAAAGAGATAGAGAATTTCGAAAATAATTTTGAAAAAGTGGTTGGTGATTTTCGAAAATTAAAGATAAGATATGATTAAAATTTAAAATTTAAAACAATTAAAAAGAATTTTTGAAAAAGAGAGAGGTATTTTCGAAAATTAGAGAGGGATAGGTAGTTAGTTGGTTTTGAAAAAGATAAGAAACAAACAAAAAGTCAAATAGTTAGTTAAAAATTAAAATTAAATTTTGAAAAAGATGAGAAGATAAGAAATTAGATAAGATATTTTGAAATCAAATTTTGAAAAAGATAAAATTTTGAAAAAGATAAGATAAAAAGATAAGATTTTTAAGAAAAAGGCATTTTGAAAAAGATTTAATTTTTTAAAATGACTTAACTAACAAGAAACTACAAGATAAGATTCTAGGATTTAAAGATTGAACCTTTGTTAACAAGAAAGTAACAAACCTCAAATTTTTGAACCAATCACATTAATTGTTAGCATATTTTCGAAAATATGATATAAAAAATGAGGAAAAGGATTTTGAAAATAGTTTAAAAAAGAATTTAAAAAGATAAGATTTTTAAAATTGAAATTTTGACTTGACTTGTAAGAAACAACTAATTTTAAAAATTTTTGACCAAGTCAACCCAAAATTTCGAAAATTTGGAGAGAAAAAAGGAAAAGATATATTTTTTATTTTTTTGAATTTTTAATTATGAGAGAGAAAAACACAAATATGACCCAAAACATGAAAATTTTGGATCAAAACACTTAATGCATGCAAGAACATTATGAATGTCAAGATGAACACCAAGAACACCTTGAAGATCATGATGAACATCAAGAACATAATTTGAAAAAATTTTTTTTGATGCAAAGAAAACATGCAAGACACCAAACTTAGAAATTTTTAATGCATGGACTCTAACAAACGAAAAATGCATATGAAAAACAACAAACAACACAAAACAAGAAATCATCAAGATCAAACAAGAAGACTTGTCAAGAACAACTTAAAGATCATGAAGAACATTATGAATGCATGGAATTTTCGAAAAATGCAAGAAATTTTTTTTTAAAACATGCAATTGACACCAAACTTAAAAATTGACTCAAGACTCAAACAAGAAACACAAAATATTTTTGATTTTTATGATTTTATTAATTTTTTTGGATTTTTATTAATTTTTTCGAAAATAAAGTTTGGAAAAACGAAAAAGAAAAGAAAAATTTTGAAAAAGATTTTTGAAAATTTTTTTGAAAAGAAAATTACCTAATTTGAGCAACAAGATGAACCGTCAGTTGTTCATACTCGAACAATCCCCGGCAACGGCGCCAAAAACATGGTGGACGAAATTGTGATCCTCAAAGTTGGTCTCTTTGTACTTGTATGAAATTTATTTAATGGCTCTATCAAAAATACCCCAAAGAGATCATGGTGTGATGAATTGGGATCTTAATAATCCCTGGTGTGATCATAACTCCGTTCAACTTAACCAGCAAGTATATTGGGTCATCCAAGTAATACCTTACGTGAGTAAGGGTCGATCCCACAGAGATTGTTGGTATGAAGCAAGCTATGGTCACCTTGTAAATCTCAGTTAGGCAGATTAAATGATTATGGATTTCGAAAATTAATAATAAAAAGAAGATAAAATAGGATAGAAATACTTATGTAAATCAATAATGGGAATTTCAGATAGGCGTATGGAGATGTTGTGCTCCTCTCGAATCTCTACTTTCTTATGACATTCATCTATTCCTTCCTACTCCTTTCCATGGCAAGCTGTATGTAGGGCATCACTGTCATCAATGGCTACTTTTCATCCTCTCGGGAAAATGGTCCTATGCGCTGTCACTGCATGGCTAATCGTCTGGAGGCATCACCCTTGACAATGGCTACATCCCATCCTCTTAGTGAAAATAGTCCAAATGCTCTGTCACAGCACGGCTAATCATCTGTCGGTTCTCAATCAGGTTGGAATAGAATCCATTGATTCTTTTGCATCTGTCACTAACGCCCAGCCTTCAGGAGTTTGAAGCTCGTCACAGTCATTCAATACCGGAGTCTTACTCGGAATACCACAGACAAGGTTAGACTTTCCAGATCCCCGGAATCCTATTCGGAATACCATAGACAAGGTTAGACTTTCCGGATTCCCATGAATGCCGCCATCTATCTAGCTTATACCACGAAGATTTTGTTGGGGAATCTAAGAGATATGCGCTCGGCCTAAGGTAGAACGGAAGTGGTTGTCAATCACGCGCGTTCATATGTGAGAATGATGATGAGTGTCACGGATCATCACATTCATCAAGTTGATGTGCAACATATATCTTGGAATAAGAATAAAAGAGAGTTGAATAGAAAATAATAGTAATTGTATTAAAACTTGAGGTACAGCAGAGCTCCACACCCTTAATCTATAGTGTGTAGAAACTCCATTGTTGAAAATACATAAGTGAAAGGTTCAGGCATGGCCGAATGGCCAGCCCCCCAAAACGTGATCAATGGCCTCCTAAGATAAAGAATAAAGCAAAAATGAGACCAAAGATGAAACGTGGTCAAAAGACGTCTAATACAATAGTTAAATGTCCTATATATACTAGACTAGCTACTAGGGTTTACAGAAGTAAGTAATTGATGCATAAATCCACTTCCGGGGCCCACTTGGTGTATGTTTGGGCTGAGCTTGATCTATTCACGAGCTAAGGCTTTTATTGGAGTTGAACGCCAAGTTGTAACGTGTTTTGGGCGTTCAACTCCAGGTCATGACGTGTTTCTGGCGTTTAACTCGAGACAGCAGCATGTACTTGGCGTTGAGCGCCAATTTACGTCGTCAATTCCCGAATAAAGTATGGACTATTATATATTGCTGGAAAGCTCTGGATGTCTACTTTCCAACTCCGTTAAGAGCGCGCCATTTGGAGTTCTGTAGCTCCAGAAAATCCATTTTGAGTGAAGAGAGGTCAGATTCCAACAGCATCAGCAGTCCTTTGTCAGCCTCCTATCAGAGTTTTGCTCAAGTCCCTCAATTTCAGCCAGAAATTACCTGAAATCACAGAAAAATACACAAACTCATAGTAAAGTCCAGAAATGTGAATTTAACATAAAAACTAATGAAAACATCCCTGAAAGTAGCTTAAACTTACTAAAAACTACCTAAAAACAATGCCAAAAAGCGTATAAATTATCCGCTCTTCAGTGTGCGTACGTATAGAGGTGTGCGTACGCACAGTAAGTAAAAGTTTCGATTCTGCGTACACGCTCAGATACGTGCGAATGCCCTCAACAGAATGCACATTCCAACGTCTGCATGTGCACGAGGTTGTGTGTACGCACAGCTTGCAAATTTCACAAGGTGTGTGTGCGCACCAGAGTGTGCGATTTCCCTCAACAGAGTGCATGTCCCTGTGTTTGCGTGCGCACGAAGCTGTGCGTATGCATGTTTGCAAAAATTCACAGGTTGTTCGTGCACACATCGTACGCACATGTCATGACATTGCCCCTATTTCGAGCACGCGCACAGTAGTGTGCATGCGCACACAAATCAAAACTCAATTTCTGCAACATCACAGAAATCAGATTTTTGGCACCAACTTTAAACAATCATATCTTCCACTACAGAACCTGGATTTCTACAAAATCTATACCGTTTTAAAGCTCATTGAATCATCTTTGTTTTTATTTAAAATTCATTCAATTTCAAAAACCATAGCAAAAAATATGATTCGTCAAAGTTCACCCAAAAGCTGTTTTTCACCGAAGTTCACTAAGCTCTCAATACCTTAAAATTCACAATCAAACTAATTCAAAACCTACTCCATCTCACCATAAAACACTACCAAATATTATACTTTACCTTTCCATCACATTTCAACCAATTCAACTCCTATATCAATCAATTCCACCTCTATAACCCAACAATTCGATAATTTGCACATCAATGTTCAATATTAACAACTTGCACCAAATCTCACTACTCATAAGCTTCAATTATCATACATCATCATAGTTCTCATCTCAATACATCAAAACCATCACAAGCATTAACATCATCACACATTATCAATTTAACAACACCATCATGCATTGTCAAATCCAACAATCAATTCAATCCAACCGATCCTATAGGTTACTAGCCTAAGTGTCCAGAAATATTATATATTACATAGAGAAAACTGAAACCATACATAAGCCGATTTCCAATATGCCAAAATCCTAAAATTGAGTCCAACTTAAGCCTCCAATCACCAACATTCAATCCAAAGCTCCAAATAAATGCCAACAATCACAACTTCAAGCTATATATACACATAATTTATAACCAATCAACCTAGGGTTCATCATAATCACAATTTCACAAGGTAAAGAGTTTTCTTACTTTTTTTGATGGTGTTTGGGGCACAAAACACCAATAACCCAACCTTAGAGACCCCATAATCAATCGAAACACAAAAATTCACTCAAAACCAAAGCCTAAATTTTTGAATTTCTTAGGGCAGTAAAGTGGGCAAGGATTTGCAAGAATCTTACCCCAATACTTAGCTAAAAGTGACGGGCTCGGCGAGAGCTTTGCATAGCTAGTGACGGCATACGAATCGAAGCACCGTAACTCGAGATATGGTCAATTGAAGAAGAGAGTGAATATTATCACTTCTTCCTCCTCTCTCACAATTCAGTAGCTGCCCTTAGTGTTTTTAGGTTGTGTTTTAGGCTGAATGGCCTTCATTTAAGCTTATATATGTTGGGCTTGGACTCAACTTCAGCCTGGTCCAATCCGTTAGCATTTTTGGTCCGTTTGGCCTAATTTTAGGCTAAACTTTTAAAATTAGTGCCGAGTTTTTAATTCTAAATGTTTTCCTAAGGTTTTTTACTGTTTTTAATTATTCTAGCACAGTACCAGACAGAATTAAGCCGATACTGCCAGTTAATTTACCGATTCACTTTTTTTACGCTGTTTTTCGCAGAAAATTACATTTTCCAACTCAGAAAAATCTATTGAGTCCAAAAATCATATCTAAATTTTCTAATTCACATTTTAAATTTTTTGGATCCTATTTTAGGCAATTTAATTCTTTAATTAAATGGTTAAATATTCGCTGTTCTTACATTCTCCCCACCAAATAAAAAAATTTTGTCCCAAAAATTTAGTGATTACTTAAGAATAGCCTGAGATAATCCTTCCACATCTCTGACTCCAATTCCCAAGTATGCTCTTCCATTCCTGCTCTCTTCCAAGCTATCTTAACCAACTGAACTTCCTCGCAGTTTCTTCACACTAGTGTCGTCAATCCGTATCGGTGTTACTTGAAACGTCAAGTTCTTTTTTAGCTCAACCGACTCAGGCTCTAATACATGAGCTGCATCCGACGTGTACTTATGGAGTTGTGACACGTGCAATACGTCATATAAGTTAGACAAATATGGTGGCAAAGCTACTTGATATGCCTCCGGCCCGAATTGTCTCAAAATCTCAAACGGTCTAATGAATCTCAGATTTAGCTTCTTAATTTTAATTGCCCTCCCAATTCCAGTTGTCAGAGTAACCCTCAGAAATACATGCTCACCCACTTCAAATTCCAATGGTTTCCTTCTCTGATCCGCGTAGCTCTTCTGTCGGCTCTGTGCAGTTAAAATCTTAGCTCAAATTTTTTTTATCACCTCAGTAATCTCGGCTACCAAGTCAGAACCCAAAACACTTGCTTCACTGGTTTCATACCAACACAGTGGAGTTTTGCACCTCCGTCCATACAAAGCCTCCTACGGAGCCATCCCAATGCTCGCATGAAAGCTGTTATTGTACGCAAACTCCACCAATGGCATGTAACAGTCCCAACTTCATAGTTGATCCAAGACACACAACATTAGCATATCCTCTAACGTCTGAATAGTCCTTTCTAACTGTCCATCTGTTTGCGGATGATATGCCGTGTTGAGACATAGCCTCGTACCGAAAGCTCTTTGGAAAGTTGTCCAAAACCTTGATGTAAATCGTGGATCACAGTCTGACACTATGCTCGATGGCACACCGTACAACCTTACGATCTCCTTGATGTACAACCTAGCCAATTCCTCCATGGAATAGTTTACTCAGATAGGTAGAAAATGAGCGAACTTGGTTAATGATGACATGTCATCATATACCTATTTTTCTATGCTTTTCATACAAGAAATTGATAATTTGTGCTTAAATATTGAATGCTTTTGTACTTAAATGATATATTTTCTTGATATTTTAATTTTATAAATCTTGTAGAAAATAAGAAGAAAAAGAAGCAAAGAAGCACAAAAAAGGAGAAAAAAAGAGCTTTGGGGTACACTTTGGAGCCTTAGGCCACGCTTTTAAAAGCGTGGCCCATGACCAAATCAAGGAAGGAAGCAGCCAGCACGCACACTGCCCTGCCCTTGCCAAGGGCAGGGCAGAATCATGATGAAACAAAGTGAGGTTGGAGCAAAATTTTCGCTAAGTTAAAATCTGGCCGCTCACAGCATGACCATGCCTACTTCAAAGGGCTATAACTTGAGCTACAGACGTCCGATTGATGTGCTTCCAGTTGCGTTGGAAAGCTGACATTCAGAGCTTTCCAACGATATATAGCAATCCATATTTGGTGTACAATTGAGGCAGGAACGAAAGGCATCTTTAAGGGCCATGAGAAAGCAAGAAACTAGGCCTTACTTTGGTGCCAAGAAAACCAAGGAAAAGAAGTAGCGTGTGTAGCATCCAAGTTTCGAACTCGGGACATCAAAGTAGAAACACTGCCCCGCCCTCTGCGAGGGCAGGGCAGCATTTTGTTGGTGCACAATTCTGGCGCACCAAGGCACCCTTCTGGCGCACCGCAGCATCATCTGGCAGCACCAGCAGCGCACCGTGGCACAATTCTGGCGCACCAATTTTTTCTGCCCTGCCCTCCGCGAGGGCAGGGCAGCATCCTGCACACCAGCCTGCACCACGCCCGCACCACGCACGCACCAAGCACCAAATCTTGCCCTGCCCTCCACAAGGGCAGGGCAGCCTCCTGGAGCAACATGGGTCAAAATTCAATTCAAATTTCCTTTGAACCCAATTCTTCACCAATTGAACCAAGGCCATCCAAGACCCATCTCTCCTCAAATCCAAAGCAAGCAAAGCCCACATCATCACTCAAAGGCACATGGATAAATTAGATTAGGATTTTTATTTTAATTGTAATTTGTTTTAATTTCATTTTCATTTTCACTTTGTAAAGCCTATATAAAGGCATCAATTAGAGCTCGGAAAGGGGGGGCTCCATTAGAAAACTCTCTTAGTTTTCATTTTCGTTTTGGATTTTGGGTGAAGAATTGAAGAACTTCTGTTTCAATCTCACCTTGAGATCTCTTCTTTAATTTTCTGCATAATTGAATTCTACTTTCTGTTCATTTCTTCTTCTTCTGCGATTTCTGCAATTTGCTTTCCTTTATTTCTTTTGCAATTGTTCTTGTTGGATCAAGGAAGGATTTGAGATCTAGACTTGTTATCTAGTCTCCTCCACCCCTGAGATCTTCAACTTTTCCTTAGCTATTGAAATTGAGCTACATTTTACTTTCTGTTTCATTCCTCTTCTGCTACATTTACTTTTCTGCAATTTCCTTTCCTGCATTCTGCACTTTCACATCTTTGTTCACATTGAGCTTGATTTAATTTCCTGCACATTTACATTTTCTGCAATTTAAATTTCTAGTTGCTTAATATATTGCTCTCTTTAATTTCCAGCACCCAACCCCTTTACTTTTGATGCAATTTACTTTTCGTGCAATTTAAGTTTCAGCAATTTAATTATTCTGCACTTTTAATTCCCTGCCATTTACTTTCTGTTGGCTACACTTCACACAATTCACTCAATGTTAGCTTGACTAAACTAATCACCCACTAAAATTGCTTGATCCATCAATCCCTGTGGGATCGACCTCACTCTAAGTGAGTTATTATTACTTGATGCGACCCGGTACACTTGCCGGTTGGATTTGTGTGTTGGAAATTTATTTTTCCACAAAAACACCATCAGTTAAGCGATCCACAATCACCCAAACCATATCAAATCCCAACCTAGTCTTGGGTAAACCGGTCACAAAATCCATTGCAATTCCTTCCACTTCCACTGAGGAATCTCAAGTGGCTCTAACATTCTCGATGATCTTTGGTGCTCTATCTTTACCTTCTGACATGTCAAATACTTAGATACAACTGTAGCTACGTCATTCTTCATCCCAGGCCACCAGAACATCTTCTTTAAATCATAGTATATCTTCATACTCGCTGGATAAATAGAAAACCTGTTGTTGTGAGGCTCCAACAACAACTCTTGTCTCAAACTTCCGACATTCAGCACACAAATTCTCCCCTTATACCTCCACAACCTTTCGTCATCCTTAGTAAATTCTCCATGCCTCTTCTTACCAACCGGTTGAACTAATCGCTGAAGTTCTTGCTCATCTCATTGAGCCCTCTGAATCTCTTAATTAAATGTACTTGAAATCTGCACCTGGCTTAAAAAAGCTCTTATAGAAACTTCACCAATATCTAACTTGAGATCTACAAACTCATCCACTAACTCCTCTTCTTTGATCCTCATCCAAGCTATCGTCAAAGACTTCTGACTCAATACATTTGCCAACACGTTCACCTTTCCAGGGTGATAACTTAGTTTAAAATCAAAATCCTTCAAAAGCTCCATCCATCTTCTTTGACGCATATTGTGCTCTTTCTGATCAAAGATGTACTTGAGACTCTTATGATCAGAAAAGATTTTACACCTCACTCCATACAAGTGGTGCCTCCAAATCTTCAATGCAAACACAATCGCTACCAATTCCAAGTCATAAGTTCGGTAATTCACCTCATGTGATCTCAACTAACGCGATGCGTAAGCCACTACGTTCCGGTGTTGCATCAACATGTGACCCAAACCCTTCAAAGAAGCATCACAGTATACTTCAAACGGTTCGTCCGGTTCCGGCAAAATAAAAACAAGCGCTTAAGTCAAATTTTATTTCAAAGTCTGAAAACCCTCCTCACATTACAACGTCCACACAAATGGTACCTCCTTCTGGGTTAACTTAGTCATCGATAGTGCAACCCGGGAAAACCCCTCGATGAATCTTTGGTAGTATCCGGCCAAGCCTAAGAAACTTCTAACCTCCGTCACCGTCGTTGGTCTCTCCCATTCCATCACCGCCTTTACTTTCGAAGGATCTATGACTATTCCTCCTTTATTCACCACGTGACCTAAGAACTTCACTTTCTCCTTCCAAAACTCGCATTTGGACAACTTAGCATACAATTTCCGCTCGTTCAAAATTTGTAACACAATTCTTAAGTGTTCTTCATGCTCCTTCACCATTTTTGAGTAAACTAAGATGTCGTCTATGAAAACTACCACGAATTTGACCAAAAAGGGACAAAAAACTCTATTCATGTAATCCATGAACACAACAGGTGCATTCGACAACCCAAAGGACATCACCGCAAACTCGTAGTGTCCATAGCGTGTCCTAAACATAGTTTTTGGAATGTCATCTTCCTTCACCCTTATCTGATGGTAACCAGATCTCAGATAAATCTTGGAGAACACCCCAGCCCCTTACAGTTGATCCATCAAGTCATCTATCTTCGGCAATGGATGCTTGTTCTTCACAGTTACTTTGTTTAACTACCAGTAATCTACGCAAAGTCGCATTCCTCCATCTTTCTTCTTTACCAATAAAAATGGTGCTCCCCACGGAGATACAATAGGTCAAATGAACCTCTTATTCAGAAGCTCTTCTAATTGAGTCTTAAGTTCAGCCAGCTCTATCGGATCCATTCAATAAGGCGCAATCGACACTGGTCTGGCTCCTGGCACCAAATCAATCGCGAACTCAATCTCCTTTTAAGGTGGGAATTCAAGAATATCTTCCAGGAATACTTCTGGAAACTCCCTAACTACTGGAATTTGATCTATCCTCTAATCATCACCTAACACATTCGTAGCCAACAATATATAACCTTGACACTCTTCCCCACTACAGTTCACAAGTACAGAGTTCAGATAGTTGATGTGTGAAAATTAGATTCCACACAAGCTCGCCAGCAAGTATACCGGGTCGCATCAAGTAGTAAAACTCACGTGAGTGAGGTCGATCCCACGAGGATTGATGGATCAAGCAACTTTAGTTAGGTGATCAATTTAGTTAAGCTAACAGTGGTGAATTGAGTGAGATTGAACTAACAGAATGTAAATTGTAAGAAATGTAAAGTGCAGAATGTAAATCGCATCAAATGTAAAGAGATTGGGTGCAGGGAAATTAAAGAAAGAAGTAAATCAAAGCAAGAATAAGTTACAGAAAGATAAATTTACTAGGGATTAGAGATATCATAATCCACAATGACTCAAATGGGTCTCAACTCCTTTCTCAATCATATGAGTAGATCTATGGCAGATTGAAATTGATCGGATCCCAATTCCTTGGCAATCCAATCTCTCTAATCATAATCAATCTTGCCAATTCCTTGATCTAATTTTCATGAGAAGAGGTTAAGTGCATGTCTCTCATCCATAAGCCACACTAACTCTCAAGATCTCAATTTCTCCTGAATGGTGTTGATCAAGAGAGTAGTGAAGGATAGAGCCTCAGTTCTAATGCTCATGATTCCCCTTCCGAGGCTCACACAAGCATTCACAGATTCAGTAAATTGAAAGCAATAGGAACAGAAAGGTAAAATTGACAGAAATAAAAATTGCAGTAGAGATGCAGGAAATTGAAATTGAAATATAGCTGAAATATAAAATTTCAGAAAAAGAAAAAGTGTATTCTATTCTACTCCTACTCCTACTCCTACTACTACTACTCCTCCTAATGCAGCCTTCTCTCTCTCTAATGAATTGAAACTGATGCCTTTATATAGTCTTTCCTAAATTACAAATTGAAATAAAATTGAAAACAAATTAGAATTAAATGTGATTCCTATTCTAGATGATCCTTGTGGTCTTCATTGAGTGATAGGAGTGGGCTTGGTTGCTTGTAGTTCAAATGGGCTTGGAATGAAGTTAATTTGAGCAGAAATTCACTTCTAGGAGAGCGTAGCATTCATTTGGAGAATGGAGCATTCGGGCACCCACGCGTATGCATGCTATACGCTTGCACGTCCCTGGTATTTTGGCTCATCGACGCGTACGCATCACCCACGCGTACGCGTCCCTTGCAGCATTCGCTTTGAGAGTGTAGCATTCGTGAAATAAATGCTCCTTCCACGCGTACGCATGGATTAAAAAATGTCAAATCCACACTACTGCTCAACTCATGCGTGTGCGTGCTTGTTCCCAAAAATCACATCCACGTGTACACGTCGATGGCTAAATTTTAAATCAAATTTTCAAAAGCATCGCCGGCACTCATTCGCAGTGAACGTATCGATCATTGCTGGTGAACGCTAATCCTCCTTCCATGCGTACGTGCCATGCATACATATGCGTGGATCTCCAAAAGTGTCATCTTGCACGTAAGCGCCTAGTACGTGTGCGCGTCACTTGTGAACATAGCGTTCTCCTGCACTTCTTCCTTCTTTGTTTCTTTCTCTCATTTTTTCACCTGTCATCAATCAAACATGCCATCAAAGTCTTACCAAAATCATAAGGTTTTGTATCATTCATAATAATTACTAAATTGTTTATAAATCTCATGATTTTGTATAAAATCAACAATGTTTGATTGAGTCAAGATAAACATGAAATTTCTCGTCCAAACACTTACTTATTGCCTAGAAATGTATGAAAACCAAGTAAAAAAAGATAAAAATTGCTAGTAAAACATGTACAAAATGACGTGTCATCAATAATAACCCTCGGTTATCACTGCTCCATTTTCTCATTCCGGCATAAACCGAATCGATCACTCAAAGCAATCAAACAAAACCCGATTCTTTGACAACCAATCAAATTCCAAAATCATCTCCAACCCAACCATTGGAAAATAGATTAATTCATGAACAAATTTTCTATTCTTAAGCTTGAAACCTACTTGCCTACAACTTGACCCTGTCACAACTGTTTGATACGGGGTGTGCACATGCAAATCAAATGATAATTTTGACACTTTCAATCCTACTTCGTCAACCTTATCAAATGAAATAAACGAATGCGAAGCTCCAGTATCATACAATGCAACCAGAATTTTATCACTAATTAAGCAGTTACCTCTCATCAGAGGATCCGCCTTTGCAGCATCCTGGGTGATCACAACAAACACCCGACCTTGTTGGTTCTGACCCGCATTCGGAGTCTTTCTACGAGGGCAATCCCTCGCTATAGGTCCAGGTATTCCACAGGTAAAGCATCCACCTATACCCAACTTGCACGAGTCATTCGAAAGATAATAATGCCTGCAACAGTTACAAATTGAATCTAGAGAAGCCTTACTCTGATTACCTCTACCTCTGACCGGACGGTACTGATCATAACCGTTCCTTCTGAGGCCTCCTTGACTTTGATGTGCATATCCTCCTCTCTTAAAATTTTGGCTCCTTGGTGGAAAGTATTTTCCGCGCCCACGGTTATTGTTTTCTCCACGAGTGTTTCTTGACGTTGCTACTTTCTTTGCACACTCCTCAACCACCCTCGTCTTGTTCACAAGTTCAGAAAAGATCCGAATCTCCAAAGGAGCAACAGCAGTCATAATGTTATGCTTCAAGACTCCCTGGTACTTAATACATTTCCAGCTCTCATAGGACTCCACGACACCCTGACATACCCTAGAGAACCTACAGAACTACTCAAACTGACTAGTGTAGTCCGCCACAGATAGTGAGCCTTGCTTCAGCTGCATAAGCTCCAACTCCTTCGCTTCCCTTACAGATTCAGGAATGTACTTCTTATAAAAAGCCGTCTGGAATACATCCCAAGGAATATCAGCATCATGAAGTTACAGTAAGCGGCATTCTCCTTGCCATCAGTGCTGGGACTCTCCTAAAAGCTGATACGTGACAAAGTCCACAAACTTGTTGTTCAGAACATGCTGGGCTTGTAACACACGCTACATCACCTAGAACCAATTATCGGCCTCCATAGCATTGGTCGAACCTCTAAAACTAGGTGGATGAACCTTGAGAAATGAAGCTATGGTCATCAGAGCACCTCCCAAGTTATTACTGTTTCCTTCCCCCATTTCTATTTTCATTTCCCACCGGTTGACCTAACCTCTGCTCAGCTTGCAGAGTCGCAGCAGCATTCGCCTCTATAGTATTAGCAAGATTAGGCATTGCCGCTAAAAACTCAGCATGGTTATCGGCCGGTTGTTCATTTCCCGTATCTCCTCGTGAACGCGTACGTCCTCGTCCGCGAGTAGCCATTAGGGTTCTTGTCTACACCAAACAATCGATATCAAGGTAATCAGTCTTAATATCAAAAGCCTAGTGCTTCAATTATCCCAAAAAGTCACTCATAAACAAGCATGCTATGGAATATTAACCTAAATAGCATAAAAAAGAAAGACACAGAGTATGCAATGAAGCACAATCGGTCCATCCCTCAGGCTCATGAGGAACCGCTCTGATATCACTAAATCTAACACCCTAATTACCCTAAGCCTTACCTCGCACCGTAAAGCAAAGGTTAATCAAAGGTTATGATAATTCTAAAGCTCATACATATTTATATAGAAAGGAATAATAATTCTAGAAGCCCGATGAAGAAAAAAGCTTTAAAACATAGTTTGAAAAGCGCAAAATATTCACACGACGCTACAACTTAAGGCACAAGATATACATACAGATTTCAAGACATATATATACAGACAAACAGAGTTTTGAAAGTAAAACAACTTAAAAAATATTTCTCTCAAAGTAAGCCTCTAAGGCATAGATAAATACAAAAGTGAGAGAACTATACAAAATAAACCAAAAGACTTTAAAACATAGCAAAGATCCTCCTCTCTATCACCATCAAAGCAACTCACCGAGGTGGGTTGTGATCTGCATCTGAAAAACAACAACAGCGTATGAGATGAGAACCGAAGTTTCTCAATATGGTAATAGTGCCTAGTGATGTAAGATATAAGACTCTTGGATGCCAGAGGCAATCCAAGAGCTTCATATCCATCATGAGATTCGAACTTAAAAGATAAGTATATTTAAAAATATTACTTTAAACCATAGAGAAAATAAGGGAATCTAACTTAGTGGGTTTCTAATCTAACAATTCTCCGCTGTCCCACAGCCTTCACCAGTCTAACCGCCATGTGAGTAAAAAGCTTGAGAGTGAGCAGTTAAAGTCATGATCCAAAGCAAAAAGAGTGTGCTTAAGAACTCTGGACAACTCTATATGGGGATTCTAGCAAAGTTGAATCACAATTCGAAAGGGTTCACCCAGTTAAGTGTTTGTGGCATTTATGTATCCGGTGGTAATACTGGAAAACAAAGTGCTTACGGCCACAGACAAGACTCTAAAAGCTATGTTCAATAATAAAAAATAATTAAAATAGGAGAGTCAATAATATCATCTAGATTCTAAGTTCCTACAAATGCCAACATTTCTGAGTTTCAATGGATAGTGAGATGCCAAAACTATTCAGAAGCAAAAAAGCTACTAGGTACCACTCATCTAATTGAAATCGAGCTTCAATGAAAACTCTGAGATTTATTGTATCTTACTCTTCTTTTTATCCTACTTTTTTTTTAGTTGCTTGAGGACAAGCAACAGTTTAAGTTTGGTATTGTGATGAGCGGATATTTGACACGCTTTTTGACATCATTTTCAAATAGTTTTTGGCATATTTTGTTTAAGTTTTATTATATTTTCATAGGTTTTGGTGTAAAATTCATATTTTGGATTCTACTATGAGTTGTTCTGTTTTATGGTGATTTCAAGTTTTTTCAAGCTGAAATCTGAGAATTTTGACAAAGTCTGATTCAGAGGCAAGGAAAGCGTAGTAGATGTTGTCAAGATCTGACCTCCGTACATTCAAGCAAGCATTTCTGGAGCTATAGATATTCAAATAGAGCGTTCTCAATAGATATGGGAAGCTAATATTCAGGGCTTTCCAGAAATATATAACAGTCTATACTTGTCTTTGAAGATGAAGGCCCAAAACTGGTGTTCAACGCCAGTCATCTATCCCCTTCCTGGCGTTGTACACCCAAAAGGGAGCAGCTGGCATCCAACGCTCAAAGGGTAGCCAAAGGGAGCGTTCAATGTCCAAAAGCCCTATAGCATGTGGAGACACCCTTAGCTCAGCCCAAACACTCACCAAGTGGGCCCCAGAAGTGGTTTTTTGCACTACAAGCCTAAGCCTATCATATTTCTATAATCCTTAGTTATTAAATTAGTATATATAAAAGAAGATCACTCTTGTTTTAGGATCTTTGACCACCATAGAAAATTATTTCATATTTTTGAGTTTCATTGTACAACATGAGCCACTAAACCTCCTAGGTTAAGGTTAGGAGCTCTGCTGAGTTTTATGGATTAATAAAAGTACTACTGTTCTATTTCAATTCGTGTTTGATTCTCTCCTAAGATGTATCTTCATTCTTCAACCTTATGAATGAGTTGAACTGTCACAAGTTATCTCTATTCTATATGGGTTTAGCAAGCGTCTTTCATTGGATATCAATGAACTACTAGTTTGAGGATACGTCTCTTACACGGCTAATCCATGACTTCGTTGGGAACTTCTCGAGACATCAGTTCAGCCAAGGTATGGGGAGATTAGGGTCTTTGTGGTAAAGGCTAGAATCAAGGTGCAACATTCTCTGATCCAGAAGATTCGACCTTGTCTGTGGCATTTTGAGTATGATCACCAAGGGGATGGACTGCAGGAGCTTCACCCTCATTCAAACTGGATGTGCACTAAACCTGAACCAGCCTAGAGGAAGATTGGTGGCCTCTCAACCGGCGTTGATCACATACAACCTACTATAGAAGAAATCATTCACAGTTGGAGTAGACACTAAGAAAGTATTGATCCAGAAGAACAAAGCATCCCAAAGCCTTAACCATCTTTGTATCATTAGATTCACAATTACTGAGTAATGTTATCTTTATTTTACTTTTATGCGTTTACACAACTACACAACTTTTATAACTAAGATTTACAAGATAATCGCTGTTTGATCCAAGCCGACAATCTTTGTGGGATCGATCCTGACTCACCTCAGGTATTACTTGGACAACCCAGTGCACTTGTTGGTTCAGTTGTGCAAAGTTAAATTCTGTGCACCACGGACCATTATATATTGCTAAAAAGCCCTAGAAGTTAACTTTCCAACGCCGTTAAGAACACGTTATTTAGACTCTTGTAGCCCTATAAATGCTCGTTTGAATATATGGAGGTCAAAATCTGACAGCATCTGCTATGCTTTCCTTGCCTCAGAATCAGACTTTGCCAAATTTGCCAAATTCACCTAAAAATTACCTAAAATCGTAAAAAAAACACAAAAGCACACAGTAGTATCCAAATAGTGAATTTTGCATTAAAACCTACTAAAACATTATAAAACTTAACAAAATATACTAAAAACACTAAGAAAATAATGCCAAAAAGCGTATAAAATATTCGCTCATCAGAACACCAAACTTAAACTGTTGCTTGTCCTCAACCAACCAAAAACATGTAGGACTAAAAAGAAGATATAGTAAGTCTCAGAGTTTTCAATGATGCTCAATTCCAAGTATTGAATGGGGCTAATAGCTCTTTACTTCTGAATAGTTTTGGAATCTCATTATCCTTTGAAGTTTTGAAATATTGACATCTCTTGGAACTAGAGTCTGGATGATATTATTGATTCTCTTAGTTTAGCTCTTCTTGATTCTTGAACACAACTTCTTTTTGTGCTTTGCACCCTTTTGAGCCTAGCCGTGACTCTAAGTGTTATGTTATCCCGTATTACCACCGGATACATAAACGCCACAGGTACCTAACTGGGGGAATCTTTTGGATTCGAATTTAGCTTTGCTTAAATTCCCAGACAGTGTTGCCCAGAGTTCTTAAGCATACTTTTTTGCTTTTGGATCATGACTTTTACTGCTCAGTCTCAAGCTTTTCACTTGACACCTTCACACGACAAGCACTTAGTTAGGGATAGCAACTCAATTGAGCTTTTTAGGCTGACTTTTAACCCTCCTAACCATTGATGCTCAGAACCTTGGATCCTTGCTCTTTTGATTTTTCTTTTATGAGCATTTTTTCTTTTTATTTTTATTTGTCTTTTTCTTTTTCTGCTGCTTTTTCTTGCTTCAAAAATCAATATTTTTTATTTTTCAGAGAGTCAATAATACTTTTCTAAACTCACTGTTCATCAAGAGCCAAAACACTCAACTTCAATATCAATCATGCACTGTTAATTCATACATTCAGAAGATAAATGCAAGGCCACCACATCAAATTAATTGGAATGCATCATGATATACTTAAAACTTATGTATCTCACTGTTTCTTTGTTAAATAATTTTTATTTTAAGTATGGTGAGGATACAAAGGATATCTTATAACTGAAATGGGGCAAGAAAACAAAATACTAAACGTGATCATGAACTTAGAAAAGAGAATAGACAGTAAATTAAAGTACAGTGAAAAAAGAAGTAAAACAGAGCGAGATGTAATGGGACTCAACAACCTCAGTGGCGGCAGCTGCTGCTTCCCCTTGAGAATCCAATGGAGCATTTGATCTCTTCTATGTCACACCCTTGCCTCAGCTATTCTTCCATCAACCTTCTCCGATCTTCTCTTATCTCATGGAGGATGGTGGCGTGTTCAGTGTGCTCCACCCTCAGCTGTTCCACGTTTGAGCTCCGCTCCCCTTTTGAGGTATTCAGTTGATCCTAATAGTCACGGGGAGGAAAATATGTCCTTTGAGGTATCTCAGGGATTTTTGGTGGAGGCGGCTGCACGGGCTCTTATTGGGGTCCTTGTGCTGATTCTCTGACATTCTCCATCCTGATCTTCGTGATGGGCTTATCCTTCTCAATGAGAGTGTCACCTAGAATGTTAATCCCAGCCAAATTGCACATGCAATGGATGAGAAGTGGGAAGGCTAGCCTTGCCTCGGTGGAGGCTTTTGTGGCTACCTTGTATATTTCTTGAGGGATTACCTCGTGCACCTCCACTTTATTTCTGAGCATGATGCAATGTACTATGCTTTGTCAATAGTAACCCCAGACTGGTTACTAGTAGGGATGATGGAGCTTTGCACAAGCTACAACCATCCTCTAGCCATTGGCTTGAGGTCAAGTCAACTCAGTTGGTAGGGCTTGTCGTGTGCATCTAGCATCCATTGGGCTCCCTCCACACAGATGTTGGTGAGCACTTGCTCTAACCTCTGATTGGAGTTGACCCTTCTTGTGTAGGAGTGTGGGTCACCTTGTAATTCAGGCAGTTAAAATGCCAACCTCACACTTTCCGGGCTGAAGTCCAAGAGTTGCTCTCGGACCATGGTGCGGTAATTCTTGGGTTGTGGGTTCACACTAGTGTCATGCCCCTTGGTGACCCAAGTGTTGGCATAGAATTCTTGCACCATCGGTGTGGCAACAGCTCAGCTAGAATTTCCCAGCCCTTTCTCCAAATTTCTTTCAAGGATTTCTGGATACTCATCCTCCTTTAGCCTAAATAGGACCTCAAGAATCACCCTTTTGTGCCTCACCACAGCATAGAAGTGATCTTGGTGGGCCTTGGTGAGGAATCTCCATGATTCCCACAGTTTAGAGGTAGAGGCGGGAGCTTTTCCCTTTCTCTTCTTTGAAGATTTGCCGGCCTTTGGTGCCATACTTAAGAATGGAAAAGTCAAAAGCAAGCTTTTGCAATACCAAACTTAGAAGCTTTTCTCGTCCTCGAGCAAATATTAACAAAAAGAAGAGAGTTGAAGGAAGAAGAAAATATAGAGGGGAAAGGGTAAGAAGCCTTCGGCCAAGCGGGGGGTGATGGAAGAAGAAGAATGTGTAATGTGTGTAGGGTAAGAGGGAGAGAGTGTTTAGGTCTGAGGAGAATGGGATGAATGAAGGGGCATTTATAGGGGTGGGAGTGTTAGGGCTCGGGTGTGAGAGGGAAGGGTGGGAATTTTTGAATTTAAAGTGGATGGGGTTCGTGGGTAATTTAAGTAATGGGATTTACGATGGGTTTGGGGAAGAATGTGTGTTGGGAAGATGGAAAGTAGGGTGTGGGTTTCAAGGTTTAGAAAGGGGAAGAGAGAGAAGAAAGGTAGGTTAGGTGGAGATTCTGTGGGACCCTCTGACCTGAGAAACTAGGAACTTTGAATTCCCTGCACCCTTTAGGGCGTTGAATGCCCAGATTTGCTCCCTGGCTGGCGTTCAATGCCAATGCATGCTCCCTCTTGGGCATTGAACGCCCAGGATGGTCCCTTCCTGGCATGCAACGCCAGCTCCATACTCCCTTTGGGGCGTTGAACGCCTAGCATTTCTCCCTGGCTGGAATTCAACGCCAGTTTTTCTCTCCCTTTGGGGCGTTGAACACCCAGAATGGTCCTTTCCTGGCGTTAAACGCCAGTTTCTTACTCCCTAAGGGGCATTGAAAACATTATGCTAATGATTGGGTTCCCAACAAGCGCTTCTTTACCATCATTAGCTTGACAGAAAGCTCCATTATGGAGGTAGTAGGGGCTCAAATCTTTACCTCTAACATTGAACTTTTTTCTTGTGCTCTCATGAATGAGATCCACATGCTCTAAAGATAGGATTCTATTCATTGTGTGTGGAATGACTGGACTCTTAGTGAAGACAACTTTTATGCCAGGTAAGAGGCCTTCAGTGGGGATCTTCTTGTCCCTCCAGCCTTTAGGTACCTTCTTCTTAGTACCTTCCTTCTCAGTGCTTGATGATGGTTGCCCAACACCAAAATTAGAGTTGGTGTCTGGGGGCTCTGTAAAGCTCTGCACTGAGGGGGAAGGCTGAAAAACTATGTGTTGCACAATGGTACTACCTTTGCCAGAGGGAGACTGAGGGTTGGGTATCTTGAACAGGATACAATCCTCATGTAGTCTCAAGACTAGATCTCTTATTTCCACATCAATAATGGCCTTAGCAATGGCTAGGAAAAGCCTTCCAAAGATGATGAATTCATCTCCGTCCTCCCCATTGTCTAGGATTGCAAAATCAGCAGGGATGTAAAGGTCTTCAACCTTCACTAGGACATCTTCCACCATGCCATATGCCATTTTTAGGGACTTGTCTGCCATCTCCCATAAGATCTTGGCATGTTGTACCTCTAGAATTCCTGGCCTCTTTATTACAGAGAGAGGAATGAGGTTGATGATTGAGATAAGGTCACATAGTGCCTTCTCAAAAGTGATGGTCCTTATATTACAGGGAATCAGGAAGCTTCCGGGATCCAACAGCTTTTGAGGAAGTTTTTTTTGGACCAAGGCACTGCACTCCTTGGCCAGTACCACAGGCTCATCTTCCTCCTCCAATGCCTCCGTGTGAGAAGAGTTGGCCTTCAGCTTCCTGAGGATTGCCAGGAACCGAACAATTTACCCTTCCTTGGACTCCTCATCCTCTTCTGAAGAAGAGTATTCTTCAGGTTGCTCTCTCAGCAAAGGGGCGTGTATGGTGACATTATCAGTCTCCTCATGAGCTCTGATTTCCTTGAGCTCCTCAATAGCAGGCTCCTCTTTGGGTTCGGTCACAACCTCTATAGTGGAGCCTTGCACTCTTTCTTTGGATTCACCTCTGTGTTGCTTGGAAGAATGTTGGAAGGTATTTCTGGGATCCTCTTACTCAACTGACTAACCTGTATCTCCAAGTTTCAAATGGAAGATCTAGTTTCAGCCATGAAATTGTGAGTGGTTTTGGAGAGTTTGGAGACTATAGTAGCCAAGTCAGAGAGACTCAGCCTGGATGTTTTCAATTATTGCTGAGGAGTTTCATAGGGTCTATTATTGAGCCTATTCTAGTTCATTCCACCTTGATTGTTACTGAAGCCTTGTTGAGGCTTCTGCTGATCTTTCCACCCAAAATTGGGGTTGTTCCTCCATTCCTAATTGAAAGTATTCAAATAGGGATTGTTGTTGGAGTTTCTTGAGGAATTTCCTATGTAGTTCACCTCCTCTATGGTGGTCTAGGTGTTATCACCTACGTCTAACTCATAGGTTGTCTCTAGACAGCAAGCCTCAGAGCTCTGCATCCCACTCAAGTGTTGAGTTATTATCTTGATCTGCTTGTATATTAGCTTATTCTGAGCCAACATCGTGTCTAAGGTGCCTACTTCCAGGATGCCTCTCTTCTGAGTAGCCCCATTGTTCATAGGGTTCCTCTCAAAGGTGTACATGTACTGGTTGTTGGCAACCATGTCTATAAGCTCATGTGCCAATTCAGGCATCTTCTTAAAATGGAGGGATCACCTGCAGAGTGGTCTAATGACATTTTAGATGTCTCAGATAAGCCATCATAGAAGATATCTAGCATGGTCTATTCTGAAATCATGTCAGAAGGACATCTCTTGATCAGTTGCTTGTATCTTTCTCAAGTTTCATAGAGAGATTTTCCCTTCTTTTGTCTGAAAGTCTGTACTTTCACCCTGAGATTGCTCGGCTTCTAAGATGGTAAGAAATTTGTCAAGAATCAATTGACCACCTTCTCCCAGGTGTCTAGGCTTTCTTTAGGTTAAGAATCCAGCCATAGCCTTGCTCTGTCTCTTACTGTAAAGGGGAAGAGCATGGGTTTGTAGACTTCTGGATTTACTCCATTAGTCTTGATAGTGTCACATATCTGTAGAAAGTTAGATAGGAACCTGTTTGGATCTTCCCATGGAAGTCCATAAAACTGGCAGTTCTGTTGTACCAGAGTGACCAGTTGAAGCTTCAACTCAAAGTTGTTTGCCCCAGTGGCAGGAATGGAGATGATGTGCCCATAGAGGTCAAAATTGGGTGCAGTGTAAGATCCTAGGACCTTTCTTGCGTTACCCCAATTGTTTGGATTAGCTGCCATTGTTATTTTTTCTGCCTCTTATTCTAATGCTCTTGTTAAATTCCTTACGGCTCTGTGAAGAACTAAAGATTGATGGTTTAGAATTATAAGAAATTCTCGTTGCAAGTATAGTTTCCAAACCAAGCAATCAACCTTTCTTACAAACGTTTGGTTGTCACAAGTAACAAACCCAATAAAATTTATAAACCGAGGTATTCAAACCTCGGGTCGTCTTCTCAAGGAATTATAGGGAGGTGTGTTTTATTATTGGTTATGAAAAACAGTGTTTCGGGTTTTGAAAAGGGTTTTGAGCAAGAGAAATGGGTCGCAGAAATTAATAAATTAATAATGAAGAAATCTCTTAGCAAGGTATGAAAACTAGAAGTCCTATCCTAGTTATCCTTATCAACGGTGATGAGAATTATACTTTCACTCCCACTAAGTCAACCTCTAACTATGAAGGTCAGTTAAGTGGACAAATTAATTTAACACCTAAAGTCCTAGTCAACTCCTTAAGGAAAGACTAGAGTTATAGGAATCTAAATTAATCAGCAAGAATAATAATTATCAATCACGATGAGTTTGACAACTCAAGAATCACCAATTAATCAACCAAAGCTAATAGTAAATAATCTAAATTATAAATAAGGAAAAGCAGTCATAAATCTGAAATACCTCAATGTGTATTAACTAAGAAAATCATAACATGAATGGTCCATAAGCCAAATTGGCAACATATATAATTCAACAAATAAGATAAGTCAAAATAAAAAGATATTGAACCTGGTAGAAAAATGAGATAAAAATATTCCTAAGTCCTTTAAGAGGAGTTCTAATCCTAATCCTAAGAGAGATGAGAGAACCTCTTTCTCTAAAAACTACATCTAAATCTTAAAACTATGTATGAATCCAGTATTCTCTATATATGCTTCCTGAATGGATGGATTCCTCCATTTATAATCCTTCAATCTGTGTTCACTGGGCTTGGATCTGGGCCAAAAGGGCTTCAGAAACTGCTGGGAGCGTTTTCTGTAATTTTTGGTGCGTGGCGTCTGTCACGCGTCCACGTGGGTCACGCGGTCGCGTCATCTGGAGTTTTCCTTGTCACGCATTCGCTTCGATCATGCGTCCGCATCATCTGTGTTCTGCTTAAGGCGCGTGGCCGTGTCAGTCACGCGTTTGTGTCGCTTCCTTTTCGCACTGGGCATGCGGCCGCGTCGTCCACGCGTTCGCGTCGCTGTCAGTTTCTTCGAAAACTCCATTTTGTGCTTTCCTTTCCATCTTTAAGTCATTCCTGCCTTAGAAGCTCTGCAACTACTCAACACACAAATCACGGCATCGAACGGTAATAAAGGGTAATTAAAATAATTATTTTTAAAGCATTGGAAATATGTATTTCACATATATCACATAATAAGGAACGGAAAGTAAAACCATATAATTTACATGAATAAGTAGGTGAATGGTTGAATAAATCACTTAAATTGAGCACAATATATATCATAAAATATGGGTTTATCACTCTGCTAGCCTGAGCTTGTTGCAGACGCCTTCTTAGAGTCCTTTCAGGTTTAGGGTCCGGATCAAAGAGAGGTTCTTTATCCCTACTCCTGTTCATAAACAAGAAAAAAGAAATGAAGAAGAGTAGAAGAAAGTATTCTCTTTGTCAGAGTATAGAGATCCTTTGTTAGAGAGATAGGTAAAGGAGAAAAGAAAAGGATGTGTCTTTTATTTAAAAGGAAGTTTTCGAGAATAGAGAGGGGGAAAGAGTTAAGAAATTTTCGAAAAAAGAAGAGATAGAAAGAGTTTAGAATGTCCAAAAAAGAAGAAGAGAGAGAGGTTAGAAGATTTTGAAAAAGAAGAAAGAGAGTTAAGAATTAAAGAGACACCAAACTTTTAAAATTAAAATAAGATAAAACAAATAACTAACTAAAAATATTTGAAGATAAAGAAAAAGATTTCAAAATAAAATAAGATTTGATTTTGAAATTTTTGAATTTGAAAAAGAAAGTGTTAATCAAAGATTTGAAAAATTAAATTTGAAAAGAAGAAGCCAAACAAGATGAGATAAGATTTTTAAAAATTTGAGATAGAGATTTGTTTTTGAAAAATTTTGACATTAAAAAGAGAAAGTCAATTAAAGATTTGAAATTCAAAAATTAGAAAAAGTCAAAAGAAAGAGAAATAAGATAGGATAAGATTTTTAAAAGTTTTAAAAACTTTAAAATTCAAATTTTAAAAGAAGGCAAAACTAACAAGATACTAAAAGTTAAAATTTTAAATTTGAAATAAGATAAGATAACAAAAGTTTTTGAAAATCAATTTTTGAAAAAGATAAAATAAAGATTTTAAAGATAGTAAAGTTAAACAAGAAAATAAGATCACTAATTAAGACACCAAACTTAAAAGTTTGAATTTTAAATTAAAAATTTTCAAAAAATTTGAAAAAAAGGAAAAACAAACATTAACAAGGCACCAAACTTAAAAATTTTAAGATCAAACACAAGAAAATAACACAAAAAATTTCTAACCAGTAAGAAAACAAGAAAGAACAATTTTCAAAGATTCAAGAAAAGAAACAAAAACTAAAGGGACACCAAACATAAGATTTGACACAAGACTCAATCAAAGAAAAAGATTACTAAAGATAAATTTTTGAAAAAGAAATTTTCAAAAAGACACAAAGGAAATTTAAAAACTTTTAACGAGAAACCCAAACAAAAGAAAAATAGTAAAAAGTACCTGATCTAACGAGGGTCATATAACCAGTAAGAAAACAAGAAATACCTCAGATGAATGAGGGTCAAATCCCACGAGGATTGCCGGATTGATCAAGCTATGGTTATCCTGCAGATCTTAGTCAGGCGAATAGAAAGATAGTTGTTGTTTGTTGTAAGCGCATAAACAAACAATAAAATAAAATATAGAAATAGTAATGAGAGATCATTTAAGGCTTCGAAGATGCTTATTCTTCTGGATCAACACGTCAACTGACTACTCCAATGATGACTAATTCCTTCAATGGCAAGGCTGTAAGTGATTAAGCCATTGTTCATGGTGATTAGTCACCTCAGGTCCAAACCAAACACCCGAACATGCTAGATCAATCTGTGAGAGGGTGAAGCACACACAATTCAATCTCTTGATGATCCTACTCAAAATGCCAACAGACAAGGTCGGATCTTCCATATCAGAGAATGACGCTCTATGGTTCTAAGCCTTAGAGCCACAGGAACCTCAATTACCCCTGACTAATGGGATTTCATGTTACATATCCCAATTAGCCCAAGTAACTTGTTGGAACCCGTGATACACTCTCAAGCTATAGCTCAGTACTATCTGGGTTAGGACTCGAAAAGAACTCAAGTAGAATAGGGGGTCATACTTTCATTCCACCCCAAGTTCAAAAGAATGAAGAATAACAATGCATCATAGAATAGAATCAAACACAGATTGAAGTAGAAAAGTAATTTCATTAATCCATAGGAATTAGCAGAGCTCCTAATCTTAACCTAAGAGGTTTAGTCGCTCACACTGTACAGAAAATAGGGTGTGATATGTTCTGAGGAACTGAAGATCTTAAACATGGGTCATCTTCACCTATATATACTAATCTAATAATTAATTAAAAATTACAAAAGTGAAATAAACTAAGTAGAAAGGTGCGAAAATCCACTTCCGGGCCACTTGGGTGAGTGTCTTGGGCTAAGCTTGGCATCTAACTTGAGGAATGGGCATTCAATGCCTATTAGAGGGATGTCCATGCTGCCTTGAGCTTCCTTGGTGGCGTTGAAATCTAGGTTTGGGCGTTCAACGCTGGCTTTCGTCCTCTTGGGGCGTTGAACGCCAAAAAGGGGGTAGTTTGGGTGCTTAACGCTCATTTTGGGCAGTCCAATCCAATGAAAAATATAGCCCATTATATATTGCTAAAAATCCCTGAAAGTTAGATTTTTAACGCCATTAAGAATGCGTCATTTGGATCTCTGTAGCTCCAGAAATGCTCGTTTGAATGCATGGAGGTCAGAATCTGACAACATCTGCTATACTTTCCTTGCCTCAGAATCAGACTTTGCCAAAACTTGCCGAATTCACCCAAAAATCACCTAAAATCATAAGAAAAATAGAAAAGCTCAAAGAAGTATTGGTGCACGAAACTAACTCTGCACATTTCGCACAGATAGATCGGCAAGTATACCGGGTCGTCCAAGTAATACCTCAGGTAAGAGAGGGTCGATCCCACAGAGATTGTTACTTTGAGCAAGCAGTGGATACCTTGCAGATCTTAGTCAAGTGGATAGAAAATAGTTTGCCACAAAAAAATGCATAAAATAGATAAATAAATAAAACGTTACTAGATAGGTATGAAATCTATGGTAAGAAAACGGTTGAGGCTTCGAAGATGCTTCTTCTTTCTGGATCAACTTTTCTCACCATCTACTCCAACTTCTTATTGATTCATTCCATGGCAGGCTGTATATGATTAACGTTGGGTCAGCGGTCATTAATCTCCTATACTTCAGATAAAATGCTGGGTCAACAGTCATCCAATCTGAACAAGGGTAAAGTTCTAGTAGTCCATTCCCTTGGTGATCCTACTCAAAATGCCACAGACAAGGTCGGATCTTCCAGATCAGAGAACTCTGCTCCTTTGGTTCTAGTCTATACCACAAAGGCCCTAATCGCCCTGTACCTTGGCTAAACTGATGTCTCGAGAAGTCCCCAACGAAGTCGTGGATTAGCCATCTAAGAGATGTATAATCAAGCTGGTGGTTCAATACTATCCCATTAAGGACTCACAAGAACCCATGTTGAATTGGGATGACGGTCAAGTTACACTCCCAATCTATTAGGATGAAGAACGAAGATACATCATAGAATAGAATCAAACATAAATTGAAGTAGAATATTGATATTATTAATTCATGAGAATTAGCAGAGCTCCTAAACTTAACCTTAGGAGGCTAGTGACCATTACTGTACATAGAATAGTGTTCGAATGTAATATATGCTGGAGAGCTAGAGATCCTAAACATGGTTGATCTTCTCCTATATATACTAATCTGATAACTAAGAATTACACAAATAAGATAAAGTAGTATAGTAGTGTGAAAATCCTCTTTCTGGGTCCACTTGGTGAGTGTTTGGGCTGAGCTTGAGTGAAATCCACGAGCTAGAACCTTCTTGGGCATTGAATGCCAGTCTTAGACTCCCTTTTGGGCGTTTGGACGCCAGCTACTCCCCTTTGGGCGTTGGAGACCAGGAATGGGGCTAGAGGCTGGTGTTAAATGCCAGTTTTGGGCCTTCATTTCCAACACAAAATATGGAGTATTATACATTTCTGAAAAGCCCTAGTTGTTACCTTTCTATAGCCGTTGAGAGCGCACCATTTAGACTTATATAACTCCATAAATACTCGTTTGAGTACATGGAGGTCAGATCCTGACAGCATCTACAGTCCTTTCTCTGTCTCTGAATCAGACTTTTGCCAGAACTCCACAATTTTAGCCAGAAAATACCTGAAATTATCATAAAACACACAAACTCAAAGTAGAATATAAAAATATGAATTTTGCACTAAAACCTATGAAAATATAATAAAACTTAAACAAAACATAATGAAAACTATATGAAAATGATGCCAAAAAGCATATAAAATATCCGCTCAAAAGTATCCAAAATATGAATTGTGCATTAAAACCTACTAAAACATAATAAAACTTAACAAAATATACTAAAAACACTAAGAACACAATGCTAAAATGCGTATAAAATATCTGCACATCATTGAATGATTTAAAAACACAATTTCAGCAAAATTGGGGGTCACACGTATGCATGCCTTATCCGCGTACGCTTGAGTGTCAAAACTGGTATTGTCACGTACGCGAGTGTGTTGGCAGCAACATAGTCTCGTCTCCCTTCCATTTGACACTTAAAACCATTATCTCTATTTCAACACCATACTCAAATCAAACCATATCTAATCCACACAACATCATATCATTCATTAATTATCTATCTCGACAATTTTCCAATTTCAAACACACCTCAAACACTGAACCCAATTACCAAATATTAATCACTCTAAATTCACTGTCACCATCATAATCATAATCACACCATTTACAATTACATCAATTCACTTATTTCACACTGTTAAATCTTATCCAAACTTACCTTTCACGGCCTCCGGTCCAACATTTATCAATTCATCGATTTATAAATTTCCATTTAACAACCTCATAACATCAATCACATCTCAATGCATCAATTCAATTCATAGGCTCAACTAAATAACCAACCACTACATAAAAGCCAAATCTAAGAATTCATTACTTAAGAAAATTAAATCCCATCCATTTATATATTTCAACCCTATTCCTAGGGGCATCTAGCCTAGGACTTCATGTCACATTTCATGGTAATTAAATGAAACCTAAACTATACCTTAATAACGTCAAAAACAAACTCTCAAGATTGAAGTCCACCAAGTCCAAGTTCTAAATTCACCTCCGCCAAACTCAAACACCACCGATGCTCAATTCAATACCTCAAGTACTCAATCTACACTAATTTCACATAATATACATAATACTCAAGCTAGAGCTCCCCCTAAACAAATAGGGAAAGTGGCTCTTACCTTTTTCCAATAAAATTGGTAATGATATCTAGCTAGAACTCAAGCTAGAGCTCCCCCTAAACACAAAAATCACTAAGTATTATGAACACACAAGCCAAAAATGTGATTTTTACACTAAAATCAAAACTAGAGATTGGTGAGGGAGAGGCTTACCGAAATTCTTAGATAAAATTGAAGAGCTCGATAAGAGCTTCGCGTGGCTACAAATGACTCGTCAATTAGAGCTCTGGATCAAAAGTTATGGAGGATTGAAGATTAAAGGAGTTAGGGTTTTGTTTTCTCATCACACTCTCTTCTCCTCAGCCCTGTCTCACACAAAAGTGGGGGTGGAGTGCTGAAACTTCATTAAGCTTGGGGTTTATATAGTGTGGGTTTGGGCCGAGTTCGGTCTGGTCCACTCGATTTAGCCCGTTAGCCCAACTTTAGGTCAAAACCTTTAAGAATAGTATTTTTAATGCCTATTTAAATTATTTTCATTTTTCCAAATTATAGTTTTTACTTTCTTAATTTCTCTGGCTCATAATTAATTTCTCACTCGCAATATCGGACAGTTCAAGCTGGTACTACCGGTTAAATTACCAGCACGCGTCCTTAAGTATTTTTTCGCAAAAAATTACATTTTTCCACTCGGAAAAATCCTCCGAATCCAATTATCACCAATAAATTTACAAATTATAAATTGCAAATTTTCCGACCCCATCAGCCCATACTTAATTAATTACTTATTTAATTACCATGTAACTAGGTTTTACACGAAGCTAAGGCCGGCCAAAGTATAAGTGTGTGTGTGTGTCTATATATATATATATATATATATATATATATATATATATATATATATATATATATATATTCAAAAGTATAACTCAAACTACAATATAAACATAGGTTTCTCCATTGTCAACCTGTAGGAGGTACTTTCACAAAATATACAGGACAGGGAATACATATATATATATATATATATATATATATATATATATATATATATATAACAAGAAACAAAATAATAAGCCCCAAGAGTATAATTCTTCGCTTCCAGAAGGTTTCCAGAATGCTCAGCGAGGTGTCTCTCGACCTGCATCTGAAAAATAGTAGAATATGTATGAAATGAGAACTGGAGATTCTTAGTATGGTAAAAGTTCCCACATAGATAATATATAAGGTCCCGGAAAAAGCAGAGTCATTCCTAGAACTCCGACACTCTTATCAAACTTAAAAATTTATACTAAACCAGAAATATCGGTAATCTATCTAGGGATTCTAGTTATATTCTAACTATTCACTTTCTGTTTCCATCATATCTCTTACCACCATATATAAAACAACACTCATCACACCTCCTCCAAATGAGGGATTGATAAATCCCAATTTTGTGGTTTATCTTGTGTTGAATTTAGGAGATTTTATCAATATTTCTCACATTTATTCAATGAAATACCATGGTTTTGTGAATTTCTCATAATTTGTGCTTAAGAGTAAAAACATGCTTTTTAGGCTCTAAAATTGGTAAATTTAAATAAATTTAATGGAATTTGATGCCTTGATATGTTTGTTAAGTGATTTCAGGATTAGAAGGCAAAGATTGGGTTGAAGGAATGAAGAAAAAGCATGCAAAAATGAAGAATTCATGAAGAAATGAGGATTTGCTGAACTCAAGGCCATGCGTACGTGTCACCCACGCGTACGCGTGAGAAGGATATTCGTCACCCACGTGCACGCGTGGAGAGAAATTTTTGCAAATGACGCGTACGCGTGACTGGCTGCACGTGACTTCACTAAAGGCAAAATGCTCGGGGTGATTTCTGAGCTCAAGGAGGCCCAAATCCAACTCATTTATGATGCTTTTGAACCCAAGGATTGCAAGGGAATGAAGGAGGGAGTAGTCATAGTATAGTTTTCATCATGTTTTAGGTTAGAATTCTAGAGAGAGAAGCTCTCTCCTCTCTCTAGATTTTAGGGTTCTTATTTCAATTCCTTTTAGATCTAGATTTTAATATTGTTTCATTTTAATTTTCCCTTACTTTTATTTGTTCTAGCACTTTGGTTTATCTACTCCTCTTATTACTTTCTTATTTTGCTCTATTTTATGTTTATAAACCCTTGTTAGATTTTAATTTCCTTTAATGCAATTTGATATTTCTTTGTTTATTGTTGCTTAATTGAGTACTATTGTTGATTTCTTGCTTATGTTGGTGATAGCTTTCATTAATTCTTGCATTTTGTGATGTTTACTTTTATTGCACTCTAGGTTTTTGATGAAATGTTTCCACTAGTTTTTGAGTAGTTTTCTTTACTCTTGGCCTTAGCTAAGGGAATTGAGTGACCTTGAGTCATTGGGTCTCATTGAATTGGTGATTTGTTAACCTTTAGTGGTCAATTTGATAACCATTAATGCTAGCCTACTACTAAGTCAATTAGTAGCTAGGTTAGGACTTATGGATTGATGTTGATCAAGCCTATTTGACGTACTTCAAGCATTGAAGTAGACATTATACGTACTTCAAGCATAGAAGTAGACTTAATGGGTTGGTCCCTTAGAATTGTCAATACATGGTTTGTAGACAAGGATGGTGATCTCAATTCCCAAGTCTTAGCCAAGAGTTCTTTTTCTTTCCTTTATTAGTTAATTGTCATTTATTTCCTTGTTATTTACTTTTCTTGCCAATTACCAAACCAAACCCCCCTTGCCCCTTCATAGCCAATAATTGATTACTTCATTGCAATTCTTTGTGAGACGGCCTGAGGTTTAAATACTTCGGTTTATTTTTGTTGGGGTTTGTACTTGTGACAACCATATTAAAACTTTGATTGAGTATTATTTGTTGGTTGGGACCTATACTATCAACGGAATTATTTGTGTGAAATTCCTAACCGACGATAATAATCATTTCAAGTTTTTGGCGCCGTTGCCAGGGAATTGCAATGGTGTTATGTTATTGGCTATTCTTCATATGTGAATATTGTGAATAGTTTGATTTTTGCTTTATTTGCTAGTTGTAGAATTTTGTTTCTCTTGTTTCCTATTAGTTTTTGTTTTATTTTTTTTGTTTGCTATTATGAATTCTCATAATCATTTTGGCTATGAGTGTGGTTACAACTATGTTGTAGGAGATGGAAATTACAATGACAAAATGCATCAAGGATGGAACAATCAAAGATGGGATGAGTCTCAAGAATTTAATCACCCTTCTTGGCAACAACCTTTCCAAATGTGCTATGAAGCAAGAGCCAATCCATGATGCATACCAATCCAATGGATATAGTGGACCTCCTTGTGATTATCAACAACCACCACCCTATGCCTCTGAACCCCCTCCTCAATATAGACCTCAACCATCATACTCACAAGTCTTACACCACCAAACACCTCCACATGATCCCAATTCATATCCACCATACCAACTGTTCATGCCTGATGCATGGAAACTTGCCTCTCAACAAATTTCCTTCGGCAAGTTTACCGAATTTGTCGTCAAGTAAAACTCACAATAGAGTGAGGTCGAATCCCACAGAGATTAACGGATTAAGCAAACAATGATTAATTGATTATCCTAGTTAGACAAATCATATTGGAGTGATAAGGAAATGTAAATGGCATAAAAGTAAAGAAAAGCTATAAAGTGCAGAAGAGTAAAATGGCAAGAAAAGTAAATGTAAGAATTAAAAATAAAATGAACATTCGGATCAAGAGATGTTGCAATTCTCCGGATCAAGTTCATTCTCATCTCTTCCTCAATCAATGCATTCATTGATCTCCTTGGTAATCTTAAGTGATTGGATTGCAATTCCTTGGTAACCCAATCTCTCAAATCTTGATCAATAGCCAATTCCTTGGTCAATTGCTCATGAGAAGAAATGAAGTATGGTCACTGATTATACCACATGCATTTCCCAAATCAAGTATTGGGGGGATTATAGTCACATATCCATCCCAACCCAACTTGGTCCAGCATGAGAAAGCATTTCTAGCATGATCTCTTCATTCCTCTTCCAAGGTTCCGAAGAGATCCAATTATGGAGAGTTTCTTTTCCAAGACAACTAACTAATTGAATTAAGATTGAAAGCTTTCTAGTAAGATCAAGAGAAAAGAAATAAGAAGAAGAATGAAAACTATAATTGATCCATTGAATCACAATAGAGCTCTCAAACCCAATGAAAAGAGTTAGTTGATCATTGCTCTACTAAAATAGAAAAGAATAAAAGTGCAGAAAAATAAAGATGAAGATTAAACTGGAATTGAAACTTCAAAATTCATAAATGGAAGGTAAAAAGAAAAGAAACTACTCCTAAGGAAGAAAAGAAGAGAAAAGGAAGAAGAGTGGTTGAGGGGAGGGGTCCGAAGACCCACTCCCCTTGGAGTGTGCCAATTCACAGAAATTCGAATTGGTCTTCACTCTCTCCCCCTTCCTTCAATTCTATGTTTCCCCGAATGACTTGAATGTAAAAACTAAGGCCTTTATATAGGCTCTCCTAAATTACAAAATGAAATTAAAAGCAAATTACACTTAAATGAAAATTCCTATTCTAGATGCTTCTTGTGGCCTTGATTGTTTGACAATTGTGGGCTTGCTTGCTTGAGCTTTGAAGTAGTTCTCTTCTTCATTTGGGCTTGGTTTTACTTGCAGAGAGAAAGTGTGAATTGGGCCGAGACTTTAGCTCAGGACGTTAGGGGTGTTAACATTTTAGTGAAAGTATAAGTTCAAGAACGTTAGTGACACTCAACATTGTCACTAACGTTCCAATGTACCCCTTTGCCTCACGTTAGAGCCCACGTTAACTAGGTTAACGTGGCTACTAACGTGGCCTTGCCAACCTTCGAGAACGTTAGTGACACTTAACATTGTCACTAATGTTCCAGTGTGCCCCTATGTCTCACGTTAGAGTCCCACGTTAACTAGGTTAACGTGGCTTTTAACGTGGCCATTCTTAGCCATCCCCAACGTTAGTGACAATGTTGAGTGTCACTAACTTTGGCTCATCTTTCACTCATCAACGTTAGCATTCCACGTTAATTAAGTTAACGTGAAAGTTAACGTGGCTGCTTGGGGTTTTGTGGTTGCTTCCAACGTTAGTGACAATGTTGGGTGTCACTAACGTTGTCGACCACCCTTGCCTCTTACGTTAGCTCCCACGTTAACCAAGTTAACGTGGGAGTTAAAGTGGTACATTGCTCCTTAGGCCAACGTTAGTGATAATGTTAAGTGTCACTAACGTTGGCTCAAAGTCCCCTTCTTCACGTTAGAGTTTACGTTAACTTAGTTAACGTGACTCTTAACGTGGGCAATGATGGCTTCGAGAGCGTTATTGGCAATTACTTTTCTCATTAACTTTGCAAGTTACCTCCCATTCCACGTTAGTGGCCACGTTAATTAGATTAACGTGACTGCTAAGTGGTTCTTCCTTGCTTCCTTTGGTCCTGAAATCAAGCAATAGAGTGCATCAAAGTTCTAGTCCAAGTCATGGGTAATGCAACATACAATTTGTCACTAAACTCATGCAAAATCCTCATAAAATCATGTAAAATTCACAATGTATGCTTGAATCAAGGTGTAAGTGAATATCTACCCAAAACTAGCTTATTTCCTAAGGAAATGCATGAAACTACCTTAAAAACAGTAAAGAAAAGGTCAGTGAAACTGGCCAAGATGCCTTGTCATCACAACACCAAACTTAATGCTTGCTTGTCCCTAAGCAAGTACTGGAACAAGAGAATAATGAATGGAATGCCAAGAGAAATGATTCATTCTTGTGGAAGTCATGTCACTGATTTTATGGTGGTTTCATGCATAGCAACTTAGGTTCATTCCTTCACTGGCTTTCAGACCTTTATCATGTCCTAGAATACTCACTTTGCTTGCATCCCATGAGACTTTTAGTCATTGATCCCTTTTGTTTCTTGTCAATTCAGGGCTTATTTGTGTTCTTAGGCTAAGTGCTCTGTAAGGGGGCAACTCTTTAAAATAAGCTTTCAGCCAACACTCACAAACCTGTTGGTTCAAGGTGCTAGGTGTTGAAACACACCTACGGACTTACTTTCTCAAGTCTCTCCCCCATACATACACACCACAGGCATATGGTTTATTTATTTTCTTTTCTTGAGACCTTGGTGTCCAGCACCTCTTTGGGTTACTAAATGCTCTGTAGTGAGGGTTACTCTTGATAGTGGACTTTCAGCTTATAATCCCGAGTTAGCTAACCCAAGTTACCAAGTGATAAGGCACCCCTAAGAGCTTATTCATCCAAGTAAATCCCTCACACAGGAACACCACAGACACATGCCTCAAGATTAAAACCATTGGTGCCTAGCCTCTATATATATTTTTTTTATTCTTCAACCTTTGTTCTTTCCCTTTTTCTTATTAGGATCTTGTTATTTAGCTAGTCTCATGGGGTGTGTTCAAAGCATATGATTCAAGACAGATAATTGTCTTCCCACCTTGTGGTTGAACCAACTTAGCTAACTTATGACCACACCACAAACTCAGGAACTTACTCCATAGTATGAACTCCACTCTGGTCTTTTATAAAACACCCATTCTCTTTTCATTTGATTCAAAAGGGACAAGCATACAAGTAAGCAAAGTAAGGATGCAAGAATGATATTCAGACTAGAAAACACAGCCTTAATCAATAAAAAGTTTAAAAGACAGAATTGACATGCTTATTTACAAGGAGCAAGCACACATACATACAAAGAACTTAGAAGACAATCATGCAATTGAATGTACTGGAATTAAGTTAGAGGAAAAAGGAACTTTACCACCTTGTAGTTCATATTTATTGTTGTTGCCCTTCTTCTCCTACATTTCTCCCTTCCCACACCAATTTAGGCTAATTGCTTGGGTTCAAGAAACAAATAAAACAGTGGTGGTGGGGTCTATGATGGATCATGAATGTCTTACATACTGAAATGACAGTGATATATGTGGTTAAGCAAGCAAAAATTAAGGATAACACTTCAAGCCTAAGAAGCAAAGGCATTATGATTATACAAACAAGTGGTGTTGCTGGATACATTGCATAGAAAAATAAATGGCACACCAAACTTAGTGTGACACTTTCTATTAGAATTGATGCAAGTATCTAGAAAGATTGAAAACAGATTGTTGCAGGGCAACACCAAACTTAGAATGTGATCATATGCCAATTTTCTTTGGAAAGAAGCTGAGTAAAAGAACTGTTGTGTTAATAACAAAATCACCAAGAGCCAGAGCTGTCACGACAGGGGATTCTTGGTGAGGCATTAACACAAACAGTTAGAGAGCATAGAAAATAAAGAACTAAAGCAATTACATGAATAAAGCTAAACAAAAGAAAATGTCTAATCTAGGTAATCAACCAACCGGTAGTTTGTTAATCACAATTAATCCCCGGCAACGGCGCCATAAACTTGATGCGTGGAAACTTGCCTCTCAACAAATTTCCTTCGGCAAGTGTACCGAATTTGTCGTCAAGTAAAACTCACAATAGAGTGAGGTCGAATCCCACAGAGATTAACGGATTAAGCAAATAATGATTAATTGATTATCCTAGTTAGACAAATCATATTGGAGTGATAAGGAAATGTAAATGGCATAAAAGTAAAGAAAAGCTATAAAGTGTAGAAGAGTAAAATGGCAAGAAAAGTAAATGTAAGAACTAAAAATAAAATGAACATTGGGATCAAGAGATGTTGCAATTCTCCGGAACAAGTTCATTCTCATCTCTTCCTCAATCAATGCATTCATTGATCTCCTTGGTAATCTTAAGTGTTTGGATTCCAATTCCTTGGTAACCCAATCTCTCAAATCTTGATCAATAGCCAATTCCTTGATCAATTGCTCATGAGAAGAGATGAAGTATGGTCACTGATTATACCACATGCATTTCCCAAATCAAGTATTGGGGGGATTATAGTCACATATCCATCCCAACCCAACTTGGTCCAGCATGAGAAAGCATTTCTAGCATGATCTCTTCATTCCTCTTCCAAGGTTCCGAAGAGATCCAATTATGGAGAGTTTCTTTTCCAATACAACTAACCAATTGAATTAAGATTGAAAGCTTTCTAGTAAGATCAAGAGAAAAGAAAGAAGAAGAAGAATGAAAACTATAATTGATCCATTGAATCACAATAGAGCTCTCAAACCCAATGAAAAGAGTTAGTTGATCATTGCTCTACTAAAATAGAAAAGAAAAAAAGTGCAAAAAAATAAAGATGAAGATTAAACTGAAATTGAAACTTCAAAATTCATAAATGGAAGGTAAAAAGAAAAGAAACTACTCCTAAGGAAGAAAAGAAGAGAAAAGGAAGAAGAGTGGTTGAGGGGAGGGGTCCGAAGACACACTCCCCTTGGAGTGTGCCAATTCACAGAAATTCGAATTGGTCTTCAATCTCTCCCCCTTCCTTCAATTCTATGTTTCCCCGAATGACTTGAATGTAAAAACTAAGGCCTTTATGTAGGCTCTCCTAAATTACAAAATGAAATTAAAAGCAAATTACACTTAAATGAAAATTCCTATTCAAGATGCTTCTTGTGGCCTTGATTGTTTGACAATTGTGGGCTTGCTTACTTGGGCTTTGAAGTAGTTCTCTTCTTCATTTGGGCTTGGTTTTACTTGCAGAGAGAAAGTGTGAAGTGGGCCGAGACTTTAGCTCAGGACGTTAGGGGTATTAACATTTTAGTGAAAGTATGAGTTCGAGAACGTTAGTGACACCCAACATTGTCACTAACGTTCCAATGTACCCCTTTGCCTCACGTTAGAGCCCACGTTAACTAGGTTAACGTGGCCTTGCCAACCTTCGAGAACGTTAGTGACACTTAACATTGTCACTAACGTTCCAGTGTGCCCCTATGTCTCACGTTAGAGTCCCACGTTAACTAGGTTAACGTGGCTTTTAACGTGGCCATTCTTAGCCATCCCCAACGTTAGTGACAATGTTGAGTGTCACTAACGTTGTCTCATCTTTCACTCATCAACGTTAGCTTTCCACGTTAATTAAGTTAACGTGGAAGTTAACGTGGCTCCTTGGGGTTTTGTGGTTGCTTCCAACGTTAGTGACAATGTTGGGTGTCACTAACGTTGTCGACCACCCTTTCCTCTTACGTTTGCTCCTTAGGCCAACGTTAGTGATAATGTTAAGTGTCACTAATGTTGGCTCAAAGTCCCCTTCTTCACGTTAGAGTTTACGTTAACTTAGTTAACGTGACTCTTAACGTGGGCAATGAAGGCTTCGAGAGCGTTATTGGCAATTACTTTTCTCATTAACTTTGCAAGTTACCTCCCATTCCACGTTAGTGGCCACGTTAATTAGATTAACGTGACTGCTAAGTGGTTCTTCCTTGCTTCCTTTGGTCCTAAAATCAAGCAATAGAGTGCATCAAAGTTCTAGTCCAAGTCATGGGTACTGCAACATACAATTTGTCACTAAACTCATGCAAAATCCTCATGAAATCATGTAAAATTCACAATGTATGCTTGAATCAAGGTGTAAGTGAATATCTACCCAAAACTAGCTTATTTCTTAAGGAAATGCATGAAACTACCTTAAAAACAGTAAAGAAAAGGTCAGTAAAACTGGCCAAGATGCCCTGGCATCACAACACCAAACTTAAAGCTTGCTTGTCCCTAAGCAAGTACTAGAACAAGAGAATAATGAATGGAATGCCAAGAGAAATGATTCATTCTTGTGGAAGTCATGTCACTGATTTTATGGTGGTTTCATGCATAGCAACTTAGGTTCATTCCTTCACTGGCTTTCAGACCTTTATCATGTCCTAGAATACTCACTTTACTTGCATCCCATAAGACTTTTCGTCATTGATCCCTTTTGTTTCTTGTCAATTCAGGGCTTATTTGTGTTTTTAGGCTAAGTGCTCTGTAAGCGGGCAACTCTTTAAAATAAGCTTTTAGCCAACACTCCCGAACCAGTTGGTTCAAGGTGCTAGGTGTTGAAACACCCCTACGGACTTACTTTCTCAAGTCTCTCCCCCACACATACACACCACAGTCATATGGTTTATTTATTTTCTTTTCTTGAGACCTTGGTGTCCAGCACTTCTTTGGGTTACTAAATGCTCTGTAGTGAGGGTTACTCTTGATAATGGACTTTCAGCTGATAATCCCAAGTTAGTTAACCCAAGTTACCAAGTGATAAGGCACCCCTAAGAGCTTATTCATCCAAGTAAATCCCTCACACAGGAACACCACAGACACATGCCTCAAGATTAAAACCATTGGTGCGTAGCCTCTATATATATATATTTTTTTATTCTTCAACCTTTGTTTTTTCCCTTTTTCTTATTAGGATCTTGTTATTTAGCTAGTCTCATGGGGTGTGTTCAAAGCATATGATTCAGGACAGATAGTTGTTTTCCCACCTTGTGGTTGAACCAACTTAGCTAACTTATGACCACACCACAAACTCAGGAACTTACTCCATAGTATGAACTCCACTCTGGTCTTTTATAAAACACTCATTCTCTTTTCATTTGATTCAAAAGGGACAAGCATACAAGTAAGCAAAGTAAGGATGCAATAATGACATTCAGACTAGAAAACACAGCCTTAATCAATAAAAAGTTTAAAAGACAGAATTGACATGCATATTTACAAGGAGCAAGCACACATACATACAAAGAACTTAGAAGACAATCATGCAATTGAATGTACTGGAATTAAGTAAGAGGAAAAAGGAACTTTACCACCTTGTAGTTCATATTTATTGTTGTTGCCCTTCTTCTCCTACTTTTCTCTCTTCCCACACCAATTTAGGCCAATTGCTTGTCTTCAAGCAACAAATAAAACAGTGGTGGTGGGGTCTATGATGGGTCATGAACGTCTTACATACTGAAATGTCAGTGATGTATGTGGTTAAGCAAGCGAAAATTAAGGATAACACTTCAAGCCTAAGAAGCAAAGGCATTATGATTATACAAACAAGTGGTGTTGTTGGATACATTGCATAGAAAAATAAGTGGCACACCAAACTTAGTGTGACACTTTCTCTTAGAATTGATGCAAGTATCCAGAAAGATTGAAAACAGATTGTTGCAGGGCAACACCAAACATAGAATATGATCATATGCCAATTTTATTTGGAAAGAAGCTGAGTAAAAGAATTGTTGTGTTAATAACAAAATCACCAAGAGCCAGAGCTGTCACGACAGGGGATTCTTGGTGAGGCATTAACACAAACAGTTAGAGAGCATAGAAAATAAAGAACTAAAGCAATTACATGAATAAAGCTAAACAAAAGAAAATGTCTAATCTAGGTAATCAACCAACCGGTAGTTTGTTAATCACAATTAATCCCCGGCAATGGCGCCATAAACTTGATGCATGGAAACTTGCCTCTCAACAAATTTCCTTCGCCAAGTGTACCGAATTTGTCGTCAAGTAAAACTCACAATAGAGTGAGGTTGAATCCCACAGAGATTAACGGATTAAGCAAACAATGATTAATTGATTATCCTAGTTAGACAAATCATATTGGAGTGATAAGGAAATGTAAATGGCATAAAAGTAAAGAAAAGCTATAAAGTGCAGAAGAGTAAAATGGCAAGAAAAGTAAATGTAAGAACTAAAAATAAAATGAACATTGGGATCAAGAGATGTTGCAATTCTCTGGATCAAGTTCATTCTCATCTCTTCCTCAATCAATGCATCCATTGATCTCCTTGGCAATCTTAAGTGATTGGATTCCAATTCCTTGGTAACCCAATCTCTCAAATCTTGATCAATAGCCAATTCCTTGGTCAATTGCTCATGAGAAGAGATGAAGTATGGTCACTGATTATACCACATGAATTTCCCAAATCAAGTATTGGGGGGATTATAGTCACATATCCATCCCAACCCAACTTGGTCCAGCATGAGAAAGCATTTCTAGCATGATCTCTTCATTCCTCTTCCAAGGTTCCGAAGAGATCCAATTATGGAGAGTTTCTTTTCTAAGAAAACTAACCAATTGAATTAAGATTGAAAGCTTTTTAGTAAGATTAAGAGAAAAGAAAGAAGAAGAAGAATGAAAACTATAATTGATCCATTGATTCACAATAGATCTCTCAAACCCAATGAAAAGAGTTAGTTGATCATTGCTCTACTAAAATAGAAAAGAAAGAAAGTGCAGAAAAATAAAGATGAAGATTAAACTAAAATTGAAACTTCAAAATTCATAAATGGAAGGTAAAAAGAAAAGAAACTACTCCTAAGGAAGAAAAGAAGAGAAAAGGAAGAAGAGTGGTTGAGGGGAGGGGTCCGAAGACCCACTCCCCCTGGAGTGTGCCAATTCACAGAAATTCGAATTGGTCTTCACTCTCTCCCCCTTCCTTCAATTCTATGTTTCCCCGAATGACTTGAATGTAAAAACTAAGGCCTTTATATAGGCTTTCCTAAATTACAAAATGAAATTAAAAGCAAATTACACTTAAATGAAAATTCCTATTCTAGATGCTTCTTGTGGCCTTGATTGTTTGACAATTGTGGGCTTGCTTGCAGAGAGAAAGTGTGAAGTGGGCCGAGACTTTAGCTTAGGACGTTAGCGGTGTTAACGTTTTAGTGAAAGTATGAGTTCGAGAACGTTAGTGACACTCAACATTGTCACTAACGTTCCAATGTACCCCTTTGCCTCACGTTAGAGCCCACGTTAACCTAGTTAACGTGGTTTCTAACGTGGCCTTGCCAACCTTCGAGAACATTAGTGACACTTAACATTGTCACTAACGTTCCAGTGTGCCCCTATGTCTCACGTTAGAGTCCCACGTTAACTAGGTTAACGTGGCTTTTAACGTGGCCATTCTTAGCCATCCCCAACGTTAGTGACAATGTTGAGTGTCACTAACGTTGGCTCATCTTTCACTCATCAACGTTAGCTTTCCATGTTAATTAAGTTAACGTGAAAGTTAACGTGGCTCCTTGGGGTTTTGTGGTTGCTTCCAACGTTAGTGACAATGTTGGGTGTCACTAACGTTGTCGACCACCCTTGCCTCTTATGTTAGCTCCCACGTTAACCAAGTTAACGTGGGAGTTAACGTGGTACATTGCTCCTTAGGCCAACGTTAGTGATAATGTTAAGTGTCACTAACGTTGGCTCAAAGTCCCCTTCTTCACGTTAAAGTTTACGTTAACTTAGTTAATGTGTCTCTTAACGTGGGCAATGATGGCTTCGAGAGCGTTATTGGAAATTACTTTTCTCATTAACTTTGCAAGTTACCTCCCATTCCACGTTAGTGGCCACGTTAATTAGATTAACGTGACTGCTAAGTGGTTCTTCCTTGCTTCCTTTGGTCCTGAAATCAAGCAATAGAGTGCATCAAAGTTCTAGTCCAAGTCATGGGTAATGCAACATACAATTTGTCACTAAACTCATGCAAAATCCTCATGAAATCATGTAAAATTCACAATGTATGCTTGAATCAAGGTGTAAGTGAATATCTACCCAAAACTAGCTTATTTCCTAAGGAAATGCATGAAACTACCTTAAAAACAATAAAGAAAAGGTCAGTGAAACTGGCCAAGATGCCCTGGCATCAATGCCATGGGTCAAGCTGTACGACCCGGGCTGATCGAAGACAAGTCGACCGACCTCTTCAGGTCAGGAATATCTGACCTCTCCTCAAAGAGCTCGGCCAAATCACCAGGAAAGTCCGAAAGTGGCCCAAACAGAGGAACATGACCCAAGTCCAAAGGCAGCCCAAAGCCTAGAAAGATAACGGCGATTCCCTCAAAGAAAAGATGACTTCACTCAAAGATAAGATAAGATAACTATCTTATCTCAAGAGAGGGTCACTCCTCACCATTATAAATACATTTGAGCACTCAGGTATAACTCAAACTCTGATTCTACAAAAAACCTGCTTAATACTCTTGCTAACTTAAGCATCGGAGTCCGTTGCAGGTACCACCACCCTCCGGAGACGAAGGATCAGCACCACCACCAAGTCCGACAAGTCGGACACGGCGGCTCCAGCCACCATCATCAAGTCGAACTCAACAGCTCTGATCAGTGCCGAAGATATCATCCGAGATCAACCTACAGTTTCAGGTAACCCACGGAACATTGGCGCCGTTGTCGGGGACCTGGAAGTCATCCCATCATCATGGTGGACAACCTTGACAACGATCATAACTCAGATCTAGAAAATAGAACACCGCAGAAAGATGCGGACACCACACCAAAGAAAACATCTCAACCAAATGGAGACAAGAACTCACCAAACACACAAATCCTGAAGGCGCTTCAAGCTCAACAAGATCGTCTCAAACAACTCGAAAAGGAGGCTGAGCACCAACGAGAAGCGGAGAAGGACCTTCGAAGGGAAACTAGGTGACGTAAAGAGTTGGAAGACAAACTCCTAAAGCTCGAAGTAGATCTAAAGGCCAAGACTACTCGATCCAATCACGAGGATAATCCCCGCAAGGATCAAGACCCATTCACCAAAGAAATTATGAAAGCCAAAGTCCCAAAGGACTTCAAGGCTCCCGACATGACCCCATACGATGGCACATCAGATCCAAGTCATCATCTCATTAATTTTAGAAGTAGAATGTATCTCACCGATGCCTCGGATGCAATTCGGTGCAAAGCCTTCCCAACTACCTTAACCAAGACCGTAATAAGTGGTTCGACAGCCTGCCCCCAAGGTCCATCTCAAGCTTTGATGACTTAGCTAAAAAGTTTCTTGCTAGGTTCTCCATCCAGAAGGAAAAAACCAAGCACGCCCCAAGTTTGTTAGGGATTAAGCAAGGAGATCAGAAAATTCTTCGCAACTACATGGAAAGATTCAACAAAACATGTCTGGACATACAAAGTCTGCCAACTGAAGCAGCCATTATGGGCCTCATCAATGGCCTACGAGAGGGACCTTTTACTCACTCCATATCAAAGAAACATCCCACATTTCTGAATGAAGTGCAAGAACGAGCAAAAAAGTACATCAACATGGAGGAAAACTCTCCACCGCACACTAGTGGACCAAGGAAGCTCGGCTGACATCTTATTCAAAACCGCCTTCTACAAACTCGGCCTGGAGGAAAAAGAGCTCAGAGCATATCCAAACAGCTTATTCGGACTAGGAGACACTCTAATCCAACCACTTGGATACATCTCACTACACACAACCTTCGAAAAAGGAAACCGATCGAGGACGCTCAATATAGACTACATCGTGGTCAACGTAAGTTTAGCCTACAATGCACTGATAGGTCGGATGACGTTAAATTAGCTTGCCGCAGTAGTCTTGACCCTACATCTATGCATGAAGTTTCCAACTACAGAAGGAATCGCTACGATAAAAGAAGACCGGAAAACAGTGCGCCACTGTTACCACAAAAGTCTGAACCTCAGAGGCAAAGGAGAAGAAATCCACACCATCGAACTCGGGGGAGTTTGAGGTCGGGATGAACTTCGTCCGCCACCTGAAGGCAAAATAAAAAAAGTCCAGATCGGAGATGTCCCAGATAAAACAACAAATATTGGCGCAATCCTAAAAGGAAATGTAAAAGAGTCACTCATACAGTTCCTAAAAGATAATGTCGACCTATTTGCATGGAAGGCCGCAGACATGCCGGGCATAGACCCAAAGCTAATGTGCCACAAGCTGGCAGTGTAGCTAGGATCTCAGCCAATATAGCAGAGGCACAGAAAGCTCAGACCAAAAAGATCCCAAGCCGTGGAGGAACAGGTACAAGCTCTACTAGAGGCAGGATTCATCAGAGAAGTCAAATACCCACTATGTCTAGCCAACGTCGTCTTGGTAAAAAAATCAAATGGGAAGTGGGAGATGTGCACAGGTTACACCGATCTCAACAAAGCTTGCCCAAAAGATCCTTATCCACTCCCAAGTATCAACGCTTTGGTTCATGGACGCCTATTCGGGATACAATCAAATCCCGATGTACCCGCCTGATCAAGAAAAAACCTCATTCTTAACTCCGAAAGCAAACTACTGCTACGTCGTCATGCCATTCAGACTCAAAAATGCAGGAGCCACCTATCAAAGATTAATGAATAAAGTCTTCGCAGACCATGTCAGGAAACTCATGGAGGTATATGTGGACAACATGTTAGTAAAAATGCAAAGCAAGGAATCATTACTGTTCAACCTCGCTCAAGTATTCAATACCATAAGAAAGCATGGCATGCGAATCAACCCTGCAAAATGCACCTTCACGTAGAAAATGGCAAATTCTTGGGTTTCATGCTCACACAAAAAGGAGTCGAGGCAAACCCGAACAAGTGCCGGGCCATACTTGATATGAAAAGCCCGACCTGTGTCAAAAAAGTGCAACAGCTCAACGGACGACTAGTAGCCTTATCCAGATTTCTAGCCGAATCAGCTATAAGATCTCTCCCCTGCTACGCCACACTAAGGAAGGGAAAGAAGTTCAAATGGACACCAGAGTGCGAGCAAGCTTTCCAGGATTTCAAAAGATTCCTGGGACAACCACCCATCCTTACCCGATGGTGCACGAAATTGTGATCATTAACAATGGCGCCAATAACTTGGTAGCACTCTCAAACGTGAATCACACTTAGTCACAACTCCACACAACTAACCAGCAAGTGCACTGGGTTGTCCAAGTAATACCTTATGTGAGTAAGGGTCGATCCCATGGAGATTGTTGGTATGAAGCAAGCTATAGTCATCTGGTAAATCTCAGTTAGGCGGATAGTAAATGTTATGGAGTTTTCGAATAATAATAATAAATATGCAGAAAATAAAGATAGAGTTACTCATGTAATTTAATGGTGGGAATTTCAGATAAGTGTCTGGAGATGCTTGTCCCTGTTGGATCTCTGCTTTCCTACTGCCTTCCTTCAATCTTTCTTATTCCTTTCCATAGCAAGCTGTATGTAGGGCATCACCGTTGTCAATGGCTACATCCCATCCTCTCAGTGAAAATGGTCCAAATGCTCTGTCACAGCATGGCTAATCATCTGTCGGTTCTCAATCATGTTGGAATAGAATCCCTTGATTCTTTTGTGATTGTCATCACGCCCAACAATCGCGAGTTTGAAGCTCGTCACAGTCATTCAATCCCGGAATCCTACTTGGAATACCACAGACAAGGTTAGACTTTCTGGATTCTCATGAATGCCGCCATCAATTCTAGCTTATACCACGAAGATTCTAATTAAGGAATCCAAGAGATATGCGCCCGGTCTAAGGTAGAACGGAAGTGGTTGTCAGTCACGCGTTCATAGGTGAGAATAATGATGAGTGTCACGGATCATCACATTCATCATATTGAAGAGCAACGAATATCTTAGAATAAGAACAAGCGGAATTGAATAGAAAATAGTAGTAATTGCATTGAAACTTGAGGTACAGCAGAGCTCCACACCCTTAATCTATGGTGTGTAGAAACTCCACCGTTGAAAATACATAAGTGATGAAGGTCCAGGCATGGCCGAATGGCCAGCCCCCAGACATGATCAAAAGATTAAAAAAATACAATCAAAGACTAGACTATCAAAGACGTGTAAAAAGTTCTATTTATACTAAACTAGCTACTAGGGTTTACAGAAGTAAGTAATTGATGCATAAATCCACTTCTGGGGCCCACTTGGTGTATGTTTGGGCTGAGCTTGATCTTTACACGAGTTGAGGCTTATCTTGGAGTTGAACGCCAAGATGTAACATGTTTTTGGCGTTCAACTCTGGTTCGTGACGTGTTTCTGGCGTTTGACTCCAGAATGCAGCATGGAACTGGCGTTGAGCGCCAGTTTACGTCATCTAATCACGAATAAAGTATAGACTATTATATATTGCTAGAAAGCTCTGGATGTCTACTTTCCAACGCCGTTGAGAGCGCGCCATTTAAAGTTCTGTAGCTCCAGAAAATCCATTTCGAGTGTAGGGAGGTCAGAATCCAACAGCATCAGCAGTCCTTTGTCAGCCTTTTATCAAAGTTTTGCTCAGGTCCCTCAATTTCAGCAGAAATTACCTAAAATCACAGAAAAGCACACAAACTCATATTAAAGTCCAGAAATGTGAATTTATCATAAAAACTAATGAAAACATCCCTAAAAGTAACTAGATCCTACTAAAAACTACCTAAAAACAATGCCAAAAAGCGTATAAATTATCCGCTCATCAAAACACCAAACTTAAATTGTTGCTTGTCCCCAAGTAAGTTAAAATAAATTAGGATAAAAAGAAGATAATATACTATAAATCCCAAAATATCAATGAATATTAATTCTAATTAGATGAGCGGGACTTGTAGCTTTTTGCCTCTGAACAGTTTTGGCATCTCACTTTTTCCTTTGAAGTTTAGAATGATTGGCATCTATAGGAACTTAGAATTTCAGATAGTGTTATTGATTCTCCTAGTTAAGTTTGTTGATTCTTGAACACAGCTACTTTTATGAGTCTTGGCCGTGGCCCTAAGCATTTTGTTTTCCAATATTACCACCGGATACATAAATGCCACAGACACATGACTGGGTGAACCTTTTCAGATTGTGACTCAGCTTTGCTAAAGTCCCCAGTTAGAGGTGTCCAAAGCTCTTAAGCACACTCTTTTTGCTTTGGATCACGACTTTAACCACTCAGTCTCAAGCTTTTCACTTGGACCTGCATGCCACAAGCACATGGTTAGGGACAGCTTAATTTAGCCGTTTAGGCCTGGATTTTATTTCCTTGGGCCCTCCTATTCATTGATGCTCAAAGCCTTGGATCCTATTTACCCTTGCCTTTTGGTTTTAAGGGCTATTGGCTTTTTCTGCTTGCTTTTTCTTTTTCTTTCTAATTTTTTTTCGCCCCTTTTTTTTCTTTTTTTTCACAAGCTTTTGCTTTTTCACTGCTTTTTCTTGCTTCAAGAATCAATTTTCATGATTTTTCAGATTGTCAATAATATTCTCTTTGTTCATCATTCTTTCAAGAGCCAACAATTTTAACATTCATAAACAACAAGATCAAAATTATGCACTGTTCAAGCATTCATTCAGAAAACAAAAAGTATTGTCACCACATCAATATAACTAAACTAAATTCAAGGATAATTTCGAAATTCATGTATTTCTTGTTCTTTTGAATTAGGAACATTTTTCATTTAAGAGAGGTGAAGGATTCATGGAATTATTTATAGCCTTAAGACATAGTTACTAAATACTAATGATCATGTAACAGAGACATAAATATAGATGACATAATAAGCATAAAAACTGAAAAATAGAAAAATAAGAACAAGGAATGAATCCACCTTAGTGATGGTGGCGCTTTCATTTTGAGGAACCAATGATGTCCTTGAGTTCTTCTATGTCTCTTCCTTGCCTTTGTTACTCCTCCCTCATTGTTCTTTTATCTTCTCTAATTTCATGGAGAATGATGGAGTGCTCTTGATGTTCCACCCTTAATTGATCCATATTGTAACTCAAATCTTCAAGAGAAGTGTTGAGTTGTTCCCAATAGTTTTTGGGAGGAAAGTGCATCCCTTAAGGCATCTCCGGGATTTCTTGGTGATGAGCTTCCTCATGCGTCTCTTGGGATCCATGAGTGGGCTCTCTTGTTTGCTCCATCCTTTTCTTAGTGATGGGCTTGTCCTCCTCAATGGGGATGTCTCCTTCTATGATGACTCCAGCTGAGTAACATAGATGGCAAATAAGATGAGGAAAAGCTAGCCTTGCCAAAGTAGAGGGCTTATCGAATATTTTGTAGAATTCAAGGGAGATAACTTCATGAATTTCTACTTCCTCTCCAATCATAATGCTATGGATCATGATGGCCCGATCCACAGTAACTTCAGATCGGTTGCTAGTGGGGATGATGGAGCGTTGGATGAACTCCAACCATCCTCTAGCCACAGGCTTGAGGTTTAGTCTTCTTAATTGAACCGGCTTGTCTTTGGAGTCTCTTTTCCCTTGAGCTCCTTCAACACATATGTCCCTAAGGACTTGGTCCAACCTTTGATCAAAGTTGACCCTTCTTGTGCAGGGGTGTGCATCTCCTTGCATCATGGGCAAGTTGAATGCCAACCTCACATTTTCCGGACTAAAATCTAAGTATTTCCCCCGAATCATTGTAAGATAGTTCTTTGGATTTGGGTTCATACTTTGATCATGGTTCCTAGTGATCCATGCATTGGCATAGAACTCTTGAACCATCAAGATTCCAACTTGTTGAATGGGGTTGGTTAGAACTTCCTAACCTCTTCTTTGAATCTCATGTCAGGTCTTCGGAAACTCATTTTTCTTGAGCTTGAAAGGGACCTCAGGGATCACCTTTTTCTTAGCCACAACATCATAGAAGTGGTCTTGATGGGCTTTGGAGATGAATCTCTCCATCTTCCATAACTCGGAGGTGGAAGCTTTTGTCTTCCCTTTCCCTTTTCTAGAGGTTTCTCCGACCTTAGGTGCCATCAATGGTAATGGAAAAACAAAAAGCTTATGCTTTTACCACACCAAACTTAAAATATTGCTCGCCCTCAAGTAAGAAAAGAAAGAAAAGAAGAAGAAGAAGAGAAAATATGGAGGAGAGTGTGGGAGGTGTATTCGGCCAAGGTGTAGAAGAAGGGGTGGTGTTGTGTGAAATTTAAGGAGAATAGAGGGGTTTATATAGTGAGGGGAGAGGGAGTAGGTTCGGCCATTTAGGGTGGGTTTTGGGTGGGAAAGAAATTTGAATTTTGAAGGTAGGTGGGGTTTATGGGGAAGAGTGTTTATTGGAAAGAGAGGATGAATGTTGAGATGAGGGGAGAATATGGTAGGTGGGGATCCTGTGGGGTCCACAGATCCTGAGATGATCCTATGGGTCCACAGATCCTGAGGTGTCAAGGATTTACATCCCTACACCAATTAAGCATGTACAATGCCTTTGCATGCAATTCTAGCATTTAAACGCCGAAGTGATGCATGTTCTGGGCATTCAACGCCCATGTGTAGCATGTTTCTGGCATTGAACACCAGTTCCATGCTTGTTTTTGGCGTTCAGCGCCAGCTCTCCTCAGGGTGCATTCCTGGCATTTAAACGCCAGGGTGTTGCTTATTTCTGGCGTTCAACGCCAGATTCATGCTCTGTTCTGGCGTTGAACGCCAGACAGATGCTCCTTACTGGCGTTTAAACGCCAGTAAGTCCTTCTTCCAGGGTGTGATCTTTCTTCTGCTATTTTTTATTCTGTTTTTAATTTAATATTTTTTTCATGACTCCACATGATCATGTACTTAATAAAACATAAAATAACGAAAAAATAAAAATAAAATTAGATAAATAAAAATTGTGTTGCCTCCCAATAAGCGCTTCTTTAATGTCAATAGCTTGATAGTGGGCTCTCATGGAGCCTCACAGGTGATCAGGTCAATGTTGTATAGTCCTAACACCAAACTTAGAGTTTGGTTGTGGGGATTCAACACCAAACTTAGAGTTTGGTTGTGGGCTCCCAACACCAAACATAGAGTTTAACTGTGGGGGCTCTGTTTGGCTCTGTATTGAGAGAAGCTCTGCATGCTTACTCTCCCTTGTTATAGAAGGATAGTCGTGTGCCTTAAACACAAGGTAGTCCCCATTAAATTGAAGGACTAATTATCCTCTGTTAACATCTATCACATCTTCTGCTGTGGCTAGGAAAGGTCTTCCAAGGATGATGCATTCATCCTCCTCCTTCCTAGTGTCTAAGATTATGAAATTAGCAGGAATGTAAAGACCTTTAACCTTTACTAACACGTCCTCTACTAATCCATAAGCTTGTCTTACTGACTTGTTTGCCAATTGTAATGAGAATAAGGTAGGCTGTACCTTAATGATCCCCAGTTTCTCCATTACAGAGAGTGGCATAAGATTTATGCCTGACCCTAAGTCACACAGAGCATTCTCAAAGGTCATGGTGCCTATGGTACAGGGTATTACGAATTTACCAGGATCTTGTCTCTTTTGAAGTAAAGTTTGTTGAACCCATGTATCAAGTTCACTAATGAGCAAGAGAGGTTCACCTTCCCAAGTCTCTTTACCAAATAACTTGGCATTCAGCTTCATGATGGCTCCTAGATATTAAGCAACTTGCTCTCCAGTTACATCTTCATCCTCTTCAGAGAAAGAATAATATTCAGAGCTCATGAATGGCAGAAGGAGATTTAATGGAATCTCTATGGTCTCTATATGAGACTCAGATTCCTCTGGAACCTCAATAGGGAACTCCTTCCTGCTTGAGAGACGTCCCATGAGATCTTCCTCATTGGGATTCGCATCCTCTCCCTCCTTCTTGCATTCGGCCATGTTGAGTATATCAATGGCCTTGCACTCTCTCTTTGGATTCTCTTCTGTATTGCTTGGGAGAGTACTAGGAGGGGTTTTAGTAACTTTCTTACTCAGCTGGCCCACTTGTGCCTCCAAATTTCTAATGGAGGATCTTGTTTCACTCATGAAACTTAAAGTGGCCTTATACAGATCAGAGACTAGATTAGCTAAATTAGAAGTGCTTTGCTCAGGATTCTCTGTCTGTTGCTAAGAAGATGATGGAAAAGGCTTGCTATTGCTGAGCCTAGTTCATCCACCACTATTAAAGCCTTGTTGAGGCTTTTGTTGATCCTTCCATGAGAAATTTGAATGATTTCTCCATGATGAATTGTAGGTGTTTCCATAAGGTTCACCTAAGTAATTTACCTCTGCTATTACAGGGTTCTCAGGATCACAAGCTTCTTCTTCAGAAGATGCTTTTTTAGTACTGTTGGATACATGTTGCCATCCATTCAGACTTTGAGAAATCATGTTGACTTGCTGAGTCAACATTTTGTTCTGAGCCAATATGGCATTTAGAGCATCAATCTCAAGAATTCCCTTCCTCTGAGGCATCCCATTATTCACGAAAACTCTCAGAAGTGTACATGAACTGGTTATTTGCAACCATATCAATAAGTTCTTAAGCTTCTGCAGGCGTTTTCTTTAGGTGAATGGATCCACCTGCAGAATGGTCTAATGACATCTTAGAAAACTCAGACAGACCATAATAGAATATATCCAGAATGGTTCATTCTGAAAGCATGTCAGAAGGACACCTTTTGGTCATCTGCTTGTATCTTTTCCAAGCTTCATAGAGGGATTCACCATCTTTTTGTTTGAATGTCTGAACATCCATTCTAAGCTTGCTCAGCTTTTGAGGAGGAAAGAATTTAGCCAAGAAGGCCGTGACCAGCTTATCCCAGGAGTCCAGGCTATCCTTAGGTTGTGAATCCAACCATGTTCTAGCTCTGTCTCTTACAGCAAAAGGGAAAAGCATGAGCCTGTAGACTTCAGGATCTACTCCATTCGTCTTTACAGTCTCACAGATCTTCAAGAACTCAGTTAAAAACTGATAGGGATCTTCTGATGGAAGTCCATGAAACTTGCAGTTTTGTTGTATTAGAGCAACTAATTGAGGTTTCAGCTCAAAATTGTTTGCTCCAATGGCAGGAATTGAGATGCTTCTTCCATCAAACTTGGATGTAGGTGTAGTATAATCACTAAGCATCCTTCTTGCATTATTGTTGTTGGGTTCGGCTGCCATCTCCTTTTCTTATTCAAAAATTTCAGCAAGGTTGTCTCTGGATTGTTGTAATTTAGCTTCTCTTAGATTCCTCTTCAGAGTCCTTTCAGGTTCTGGATCAGCTTCAACAAGAATGCCTTTTTCCTTGTTCATGCTCATATGAAAGAGAATAGAATAGAAAAAGAAGAGGAATCCTCTATGTCACAGTAAAGAGGTTCCTTATTATTAGTAGAAGAAGAAAGGGAATAAGAAGAATGGAGAATCCAAACACAAGGGTAAGAATAGAGGTAGTGATTTGAGATGAAGAGAAGTGTTAATAAATAAATAAATAAATAAATAGAGGAAGATGAGATAGAATTAAAATTTAAAATAATTAGTTAATTTAAAAAGAATTTTGAAAAAGGGATGAGATATTTTCGAAAATTAGAGAGGGAGAAGTAGTTAGGTGGTTTTGAGAAAGATAAGAAATAAACAAAAAGTTAGTTAGTTAGTTGAAAAAGATATTAAAATCAAATTTGAAAAGATAAGAAGATAAGAAGTTAAGAAGTTAGAAAAGATATTTTAAAATCAAATTTTTGAAAAAGATAAAATTTTGAAAAAGATATGATATAAAAGATATGATTAAAAATATATGGTTGGAAAAGATTTAATTTTTAAAATTAAAATTAATTACTTAACTAACAAGAAACTAAAAGATAAGATTCTAGAATTTAAATATTTGAACCTTTCTTAACAAGAAAGTAACAAACTTCAAATTTTGAATCAATCGTATTAATTGTTAGCATAATTTTCAAAAACAAAGATAAAATTAAGAAAAAGATTTTTGAAAAATAGTCTAAAACATTAAATTTTCGAAAATTAAATAAAAAATGAAAAAGATTTGATTTTTGAAAAAGTTTTGAAAAGATAAGATTTTTAAAATTTGAAAATTTGACTTGACTTACAAGAAACAACTAATTTTAAAAATTTTTGACTAAGTCAACCAAAATTTTTGAAATTTTGAGAGAAAAAAGGAAAAGATATTTTTTTGATTTTTTAATTTTTAATGATGAGAGAGAAAAACACAAATATGACCCAAAACATGAAAATTTTGGATCAAAGCCAATGATGCTTGCAAAAACACTATGAATGTAAAGATGAACACCAAGAACACTTTGAAGATCATGATGAACATTAAGAACATATTTTTGAAAAATTTTTTATGCAAAGAAAACATGCAAGACTCCAAACTTAGAAATCTTTAATGCATGGACACTATGAATGCAAAAATGCATATGAAAAATAATAAAAGACACAAAGCAAGAAAACATCAAGATCAAACAAGAAGACTTACCAAGAACAACTTGAAGATTTTGAAGAACACCATGAATGCATGAATTTTCGAAAAATAATGCATAAAATTTTAAAAACATGCAATTGACACCAAACTTAAAAATTGACTCAAGACTCAAACAAGAAACACAAAATATTTTTGGTTTTTTATGATTTTATGATTTTTTTGGATTTTCTTTTAATTTTTTTCTAAAAACATATAGAAAAAAAAAAGAAAATAAGAAATCCAAAATTTTTAATAAGAATTCTAGGAATCTTTCAATATTAGCCTAAAGCTCCAATCCAAGGGTTGGGCATGGCTTAATAGCAGCCATCTTTAGAAGATATAAATCAGGCATGTAACAACTGATATTCCACTTAACTTGCCTCTATGCTGATGGTTTTGAAGCCTCAATCCAATTGAGTTGGACATGGCTTTACAGCCAGCCAAGCTTCAACATACTTTATGAAACACTAGAATTCATTCTTAAAAATTTTGAATAATTTTTTCGAAAACAAAAAAAAATTTTGAAAAATATTTTTGAAAACTTTTTTGAAAAGAAAAATAAAAAGAAAATTACCTAATCTGAGCAACAAGACGAACCGTCAGTTGTCCATACTCGAACAATCCCCGGAAACGGCGCCAAAAACTTGGTGCACGAAATTGTGATCATCAACAATGGCGCCAATAACTTGGTAGCGCTCTCAAACGTGAATCACACTTAGTCACAACTTCGCACAACTAACCAGCAAGTGCACTGGGTCGTCCAAGTAATACCTTACGTGAGTAAGGGTCGATCCCACGGAGATTGTTGATATGAAGCAAGCTATAGCCATCTTGTAAATCTCAGTTAGGCGGAGAGTAAATGTCATGGAGTTTTCGAATAATAATAATAAATAAGCAGAAAATAAAGATAGAGTTACTCATGTAATTCAATGGTGGGAATTTCAGATAAGTGTCTGGAGATGCTTGTACCTGTTGGATCTCTGCTTTCCTACTGCCTTCCTTCAATCCTTCTTATTCCTTTCCACGGCAAGCTGTATGTAGGGCATCACCGTTGTCAATGGCTACATCCCATCCTCTCAGTGAAAATGGTCCAAATGCTCTGTCACAGCACGGCTAATTATCTGTCGGTTCTCGATCATGTTGGAATAGAATCCCTTGATTCTTTTGCGTTTGTCATTACGCCCAACAATCGCGAGTTTGAAGCTCGTCACAGTCATTCAATCCCGGAATCCTACTCGGAATACCATAGACAAGGTTAGACTTTCCGGATTCCCATGAATGCCGCCATCAATTCTAGCTTATACCACGAAGATTCTGATTAAGGAATCCAAGAGATATGCGCCCGGTCTAAGGTGGAACGAAAGTGGTTGTCAGTCACGCGTTCATAGGTGAGAATAATGATGAGTGTCACGGATCATCACCTTCATCATGTTGAAGTGCAACGAATATCTTAGAATAAGAACAAGCGGAATTGAATAGAAAATAGTAGTAATTGCATTGAAAGTCGAGGTACAGCAGAGCTGCACACCCTTAATCTATGGTGTGTAGAAACTTCACCGTTGAAAATACATAAGTGATGAAGGTCCAGGCATGGCCGAATGGCCAGCCCCCAGATGTGAACAAAAGATCTATTTATCAAAAAATACAATCAAAGACTAGACTATCAAAGATGTGTAAAAAGTTCTATTTATACTAAACTAGCTACTAGGGTTTACAGAAGTAAGTAATTGATGCATAAATCCACTTCCGGGGCCCACTTGGTGTATGTTTGGGCTGAGCTTGATCTTTACACGAGCTGAGCCAAAGCAAGCCACAACCTTACAAAAAAAGGATCAGACAACAAAACTCCAACACTCCCAAGATTCCTGAAAAAGTACTAAAGAAAGCTGCAGAGGAGCATATCACAAAGAAACAAAGCTGTTATAATAGAACAGACTCAAGAGGCCACTTGAAAGTCGACCGTAAGAGCTTGAGAAAATACTTTGTTTTTCTAAATAAAGTTGCTAAAAGAAAAGCAACTAAGAGTATCCAAACTCAAAACGAACCAAACAGTCACAAAATAGAAGTTCAAAGACCCACAAGTTGGGACATCACAAGATATGAAAATAAAGCAGGAAAACAATGAATGATCCTACAAATTAAAGAAAGCAGCACACATGGCAGAAGGAATCAGACGTAGCAAGCCAAGAAAGATCCAAACTTTCCAAACAAAATTGAGCCAAAGGCGAAACTTTCTCAGCTAGGCATCCACAAAGGAACGGAGCGAAGAGGAAGACAATAAACGCTGAGAGGTTGAAGCCGTGCTAAACGATCACCTCCAAGAAAAGCGCAAAGATGTGAAAAAACTTGGAGTCAAGAGAACGTAAGAATCGGGAGCAAAGCGAAGACAAAGAAACTACAGTAAAGATAGAAAACTAAGGGAACTGTTGAGAAAATTCAAAAGGAAACAAAGAGGGAAGCAAAAGAAACGGCAAAAAAGGGAAGGGTTTAAATGAGCCTTTAAAACCCTTGCACGTTCCCAAAAACAGAGAAGCACAAAAAATGAAACACGCGCTGTCATTAAGGAGGAGAGAGAAAAAATGCTCTGCATTAAAAAAGCTCTGCAAAGTGAGATCGACAATGCTCGAGCTCGACTTTACCTAAAAAGGGGTCAAAAGTCTAAAAGGGCATGACCTCAAAGGAAAGATCAAACTCAAGCAGGGACACTGTTCATGCCCTAGGTCGAGCTGTATGACCCAGGCTGATCGAAGACAAGTCGACCGACCTCTTCAGGTTAGGAATATCCGACCTCTCCTCAAAGAGCTCGGCCAAATCACCAAGAAAGTCCGAAAAGGGCCCAAACAGAGGAACACGACCCAAGTCCAAAGGCAGCCCAAAGCCTAGAAAGATAAGGGCGGTTCCCTCAAAGAAAGATAACTATCTTATCTCAAGAGAGGGTCACTCCTTACCATTATAAATACACTGGAGCACCCAAGTATAACTCATACTCTGATTCTACAAAAAACCTGCTTAATACCCTTGCTAACTTAAGCATCGGAGTCCCTTGCAGGTACCACCACCCTCCGGTGACGAAGGATCAGCATCACCACCAAGTCTAACAAGTCGGACACGGCGGCTCCGACCACCATCATCAAGTTGGACTTAACAACTTCGACCTACAGTTTCAGGTAATCCACGGAACACCAACCATCTTGTGAACCATATGAACCATATGTAGAACCACCCCAATTCCACCACCAATACCCTCATGAACCACCACCTCCTCACTATTCTTACCAAGATGAATCACCTCCCATGTATGAGAACTTTCAACCATAAAATTAATTCCCCTTTTTACCACAACCCTCCATGGAAGAATACCCATAACCATCAATCCAAGAGCAATATGATCCCATCTATGCTAGTCAAGCGGAACAAGAGCCAAGGGATCGCTTAAAGTAGCAATGGATCGGCTCCAAGTAATCATCCGTCAAAGAGAGCAAGAGGAAGCCCAAAAAGATGTACAAAACTATCATGGCTAACCTTGCCAAAATTAAGGAGATGGGGTATGTCTTACAACAAGTGAAGGAGGAAGAGATTGTTGATGATGAAGAAGTGGTTGAAGACCTAGGTGAAGTTGAACAAGAGGTAGATTTCAAGCTTGAGAACACTTCCACACCAAGTGATGTTGTTGATGACTTTGTGGAAGTTGTTGAACCTTCTTCCATTCAGCTAGAAATTGATGTTGAGGAGGATAATGTGCAACCTCCAAGGCATAGTATGAATGATGAAAGATTAGAAGAGGTTGAGCAAAAAGCAAGCTCCATCATGGAAGATGATTCCACACCAACTAATGTGTCTTTTGGAATTGATGAACCTCCCTCATTATGTTATGACATTGATGATAAGAAAGACTATGCATAACCTCCGACACATGGTTTGAGCAATAAGGGATGTATAGAAGAAGTTGGTGAACAAGGAATTGACATTGAAGAAGCTTGACAAGAAGTGGAGGTACTCAGAAAAGAGCACAAGGGAGTGGAACTTGCAAGATCATTGGGACCACTCCTTCCTAAGTCACAATCCAACACAACATTAAAGTGGGTAAAATTCTTATCCCTAAGCTTTACTTTTCCATTTGAATATGGTTTGCTTGAGATGGATGGGCAACTTAGAGCTCTTTGTGGAGTTAAGAGCAAGAGAGAATTGGTTTATGGGTGAAAATGCCAATTAAGGTTCCTTATGGTTGGAAACTCAAAGTCTAAGTGCAATGGTTGGTATAGTTCTCAATTGGATGGGTTTAGGAAGATGCTTAGTGTTTACTTGAGAATTCGGATCACATGCCACCCAAATAGAATTGTCTTGATCAACTTGAAAATGGGTGTAGAAACAAGATTTGGGATCTGGGAATATGTGAATAAGCCCTTAGCTTGTGTGGAACTTCACCAAAGCTTGGTGCCATTGATTTTGAAATTTGGAGTTTACTTGAAATCCAAGCATTGGTGGAAGTTTCAAGATGAGTACAAGCATAAACCACCTTGACAAGAAGCTTCCCAAATGTCCAACTTAAGGACTTAAACTAAAAGTGCTAGGTGGGAGACACCCCACCATGATAAATTCTTTCCATTCTCTTGTATATATAATCAATGAATGACTTAAGTTGCCATTGTTAGGTAGTTTTCTTCTTTGCATATTCTTATTTTAGTGCTTTGGTTGTTAGTTTGTTTGATTAGATTTATGCCTTAAGTTGTATGATAGTTGTTTTGAATTGCATTTTTCTTGAAGTGCAAGTTTTGTTTGTTTTGTCTTTGAAAATTTTTCAAAAACTAAAAAGCTTTTTATTAAATTTGAATTTTGGTTTCTTTAAAATGTTTATAGGTTAGGAGAGTCCCCTGTTTCTGTTTTATGCTTCCATTTCAAAAAAAAAAGTGTGTGCCACACGTAAGCGTGACCGACGCACATGCGTCGTGAGCTATATTGGGACTCCTGGTACAAAAACTAGAGAGTTATGCTGGAGTGGTGCTGCCTTTGTGCAAATAGCATAATTAATGCCCACGCGTACACGTCATCTTCTCTTTTTGACATCTCACGTGTACGCGTTGGGGACGCTTACGTGTCACTTGACATTCCTTCTTTCGACGCGTACGCGTGGACAAAGTGCGCGCGTCGCCTTCCCACCCTGTTTCTCCCTTTTTTTGTTCCTTTCTTCTTCTTTCTTCTTCTCTCCTTCTTCTTTCCTTCTTCTTTCTTTCTACCTTTCTTCTTCTCTCTTCTTATTTTCTTACTTTCTTCTTCTCCCTCTCTTCAAAATTCCACTTCTCATTCATTGCATTTTAATTTTGTTTTAGTAGCTTGTTCTTATTTTCTTTTCTAAGTTTTTTTTATTTTTAACATTGGTGTTGAATTCTCCTACTCAATTGTTGAGACTTTATTGGTTAGTTTTCGTGCTTCTGGACTTGTTTAATATTGATGGGTGATGAAATTTCTAAGTTAATGCTTAACCTTTGATGATTCTTGCATTCTTTGTGCATTGATATGAACTCATATTGTCTTTCATGACCCACTCTTTCTTATTTGAACTTGATGCCTCTGAGTATTTTCTTTATGTCATTTACTTGTGCTTGATTTTACTCTTGCATCAAGTATTAGTTGATATGCCTTAACTTATATTGTTTTCTCACTCACATGTTGTAGCTTCCATGTAGTTGAGAACCTTACTCTTATTTGGCATTAGCTCCCGCCTATGTCTATTTGCTTTGATATCTTTGTTGTGGCTTAATTTGCTCTCCTTTTAAGCTGGCCACCGAGAAGGGAAAGGAAAAGCTTCAAAATGGGGCAACAAATAAGTCCCTCCGCACAACCTTTTGAAGGAACTCATCAGTTGTAGCAACCCACCCACCTTGCTCTTCTTTGCATGCACCGAGGACGGTGCAATTTTCTAAGTGTGGGGAGGTCGAGGACTGACCTCTATGGGTAACAATTTCCTTTTCCAACACCATTTCTTAATCTTCTTTTTTAGTTAGCTGTTGCATATCATGCTAGGTTGCATGATAGTTAGAATTTATACATATTTTACCACTTCCTTTTATGTTAGGACTACTTGGTTAGAGTGATGATTTCTTTTCCAAGAAAACTATTTTAGGGCACCCTACTAATTTGAAAAAAAATTGTGTTGAACTTGCTTGAAAGAATTTATTTTGGAACATGGATTTTGAGCTAAGAACACAAGCATGTGAGTTTTGAGCCCAATTGCATGGTTACATCATATAACCACTTATTCCCATTCTTGTGTGTATTATTCTCTTTCTATGATTGCAATATTTGATTTGTTTGATTCTTTATGTCCATTATTTTATGTATGAATGCATTTATATGATTGAGGTCATCATTTCATTGAGCTTACTTACCCAAATAGCCTTACCTTTAATCAACCATTGTTAGGTGGTACACGAAATCGTGATACACAACTTTGTGCAACTGACCAACAAGTACACTGGGTCATCCAAGTAATACCTTACGTGAGTAAGGGTCGATCCCACAGAGATTGCCGACTTGAAGCAAGCTATGGTTATCTTGTAACTTTTAGTCAGGAGATTAATGATAAAAATGATTGTTGTTTATGGATAATGAATAACATGAAAATAAAAAGTACTTGTGATTCAGTAATGAGGAACAGATTGAGGTTTTGGAGATGCTTTGTCTTATGAATCTCTACTTTCCTGCTATTGTCTTCTTCACGCATGCAAGGCTCCTTCCATGGCAAGCTGTATGTTGGTGGATCACCCCTGTCAATGGCTACCATCTGTCCTCTCAGTGAAAATGGTCCAACTACAGGTTCTGTAGGGCTAATCATCTGTCGGTTCTCACTCATGCTGGAATAGGATCCATTGATCCTTTTGCACACTGTCACTACACCCGGCATTTGTGAGTTTGAAGCTCATCACAGTCACCCCTTCACAGATCCAACTCGGAATACCACAGACAAGGTTTAGACTTTCCAGATCTCAAGAGTGCTTCCAATTGATTCTAGCTTATACAACGAAGACTCTGGTTTCACGGATTTGAACACTCTGTTGTCAGGAGAAGTAATCAAACTCGTGAACCAGGAACCCAAGAGATACACATTCAATCTAAGGTAGAACGGAGGTGGTTGTCAAGCACACATTCATAAGTTGAGAATGGTGGTGAGTGTCACAGATCATCACATTCATCATGTTGAAGTGCGAATGAATATCTTAGAATCGAAACAAGCGTGATTGAACGGAAAATAGAAGTAATTGCATTAATCCATCGAGACACAGTAGAGCTCCTCACCCCCAACCATGGGGTTTAGAGACTCATGTCGTAGAAGATACAAATTCAGATGTAAAATGTCATGAGGTATAAAATGAATTTCTAAAAGTAGTTTTTATACTAAACTAGTAACCTAAGTTTACAGAAAATGGGTAAACTAAGATAGATAGTGCAGAAATCCACATCCAGGCCCTCTTGGTGCTTGGGCTGAGCATTGAAGCTTTCATGTGTAGAGGCTATTCCTGACGTTAAACACCAGCTTTGGTGCCAGTTTGGGTGTTTAACTCTAGCTTTTATGCCAGTTCTGGCGTTTAACGCCAGAAAAGGGTAAAAAGTGGGCGTTTAAACGCCAGTTTGCGCTATCAAATCTCGGGCAAAGGATGGACTATTAAACATTGCTGGAAAGCCCAATATGTCTACTTTACAACGCAATTGAGGGTGCATCAATTGGGCTTTTGTAGCTCCAAAAAATTCATTTCGCGTACAGGAGGGTCAGAATCCAACAGCATCTGCAGTCCTTTTTCAGCCTCTGCATCAGATTTTTGCTCAGGTCCCTCAATTTCAGCCAGAAAATACCTAAAGTCACAGAAAAAAACACAAACTCATAGTAAAGTCCAGAAATGTAATTTTTGGATAAAAACTAATAAAAATATACTAAAAAGTAGCTAAAGCATACTAAAAACTACAAGAAAATACAACCAAAAAGCGTATAAAATATCCGCTCATCATTACCCAATTTTGAGCCTATTTGAACCCACTTTGTTCTTAGTTTAGCACATTACAAGTCTTAAAGAGAAAAATAATAAAGGTTCTTTATTTGGATCTTTGATTAGCTTAGGCTAGTGACAGTGTATATCATTCAAGTGTGGGAAAATTTGGGGACATTGGTTAGGATAAAAGTGTATTTTTTTAATTTTTTTTGAAAATTTTGGGAATTGGGTACATACTCATGCATTAAATGTTTAATCCTATGCATTGATACCTTTGTATATAATTCATTAAATGGAAAATAAAAAAGCAAAAGGAAAATAAAAAAATGGAAAAAGAAAAAGAAAGAAAAAAAAAGAAAAGCAATAAAAAGGGGACAAAATATCCCAAACTGAAGTTCAATAAAAATCAATGCATATATGTGGTGATCAAAAAGAGAATTCACGAGTGTGTGAAAAACTGAAAAATGAGTAGTTAGGTTAACTTTGAAATTGTATAGGATGTGTTAGGTTAGGCGAGAAGTTTAAGTTAATCAAAGATTCAAATCCTTTCAACTTGACCGAATATAACCTCACCTAGACCCTAACCCCATTACAACCTATGGATAAACCCTCATGATATATGTATGAATCTATTAAATAATTGTTGATTGTTAGATGAAAAACAAATCTTAGAAAGCATGATTAGAAGAAAATTGAGCGAATCAACCTTATACACTTGAGCGACTAGAGTGGATACACTTCCAGTGAGGGTTCGATGGTCAATTCCTTCTTCCCGACTTTCACGAGCTTTCTTCTTGCAAGTCTATTTGAACTTCATTTTTATATTTGAATTGGTAGGATTCATAAATCATCGTACTACGTTAGCCCTACATGTTCACATATGCTCTTGGAGATTGATTTACTTTTGACCAAGTAGGTAGAATCATTTTGCATTTAGTTGCATTCATATAGTTTATTTGCATTGAATAAATGTCGATACCCCTTTTCCTGCCTTTCCTGGTTTAGCATGAGGACATGCTTAGTTTAAGTGTGGGGAGGTTTGATAAACCCCAATTTTGTGGTTTATCTTGTGTTGAATTTAGGGGATTTTATCAACATTTCTCACATTTATTCAACGAAATAGCATGGTTTTGTGAATTTCTCCTAATTTGTGATTAAGAGTAAAAACATGCTTTTTTGGCCCTAAAATTAGTAAATTTAATTCACCTTAATTCCATTCGATGCCTTGATATGTTTGTTAAGAGATTTCAGGATTAGAAGGCAAAGATTGGGTTGAAAGAATGAAGAAAAAGCATGCAAAAATGGAGAATTCATAAAGAAATGAGGATTTGCTGAACTCAAGGCCACGTGCACGCGTCACCTACGCGTACGCATGAGAAAAAGATTCGCCAGCGACGCGCACACATGGAGAGGAATTTTTGCCAGTGACGCATATGCGTGACCCATGCGTACGCGTGACAAGCTGCACAGGACTTCACTAAAGGCAACACGCTGGGGGTGATTTCTGAGGTCAAGGAGGCCCAAATCCAACTCATTTCTGGTGCTTTTGAACCCAAGGATTGCAAGGGAATGAAGAGGGGAGTAGTCATAGTATAATTTTCACATGTTTTAGGTTAGAATTCTAGAGAGAGAGAGGCTCTCTCCTCTCTTTAGATTTTAGGGTTCTTATTTTAATTCCTTTTACATCTAGATTTTAATCTTGTTTCATTTTAATTTTTCGTTACTTTTATTTGTTCTAGCACTTTGGTTTATCTACCCCTCTTGTTACTTTCTTATTTTGCTCTTTTTTATGTTTATGAACTCTTGTTAGATTTTAATTTCCTTTAATGAAATTTGATGTTTCTTTATTTATTGTTACTTAATTGAATACTATTGTTGATTTCTTGCTTATGTTGGTGATAGCTTTCATTAATTCTTGCATTTTGTTATGTTTACTTTTATTGCACTCTAGGTATTTGATGAAATGTTTCCACTAGTTTTTGCATAGCTTTCTTTACTCTTGGCCTAAGCTAAGAGAATTGAGTGACCTTGAGTCATTGGGTCTCATTGAATTGGTGATTTGTGAACCCTTAGTGGTCAATTTAATAACCATTAATGCTAGCCTACTACTAAGTCAATTAATAGCTAGGTTAGGACTTATGGATTCATGTTGATCAAGCTTATTTGACGTACTTCAAGCGTTGAAGTAGACATTATACGTACTTCAAGCATAGAAGTAGACTTAATGGTTTAGTCCCTCATAATTGTCAATACATGGTTTGTAGACAAGGATGGTGATCTCAATTCCCAAGTCTTAGCCAAGAGTTCTTTTCCTTTCCTTTATTAGTTAATTGTCATTTATTTCCTTGTTATTTACTTTCCTTGCCAATTACCAAATCAAACCCCCCTTGCCCCTTCATAGCCAATAATTGATCACTTCATTGCAATTCCTTATGAGACGACCCGAGGTTTAAATACTTCGGTTTATTTTTATTGGGGTTTATACTTGTGACAACCATATTAAAACCTTGATTGAGTATTATTTGTTGGTTGGAAACTATACTATCAACGGAATTATTTGTGTGAAATTTCTAAAGGGTTTACACCACTTTTGTATAGTGTTACCTCTACCAGACGTAAAGAGATGGCATGGTACCTTGCAATGAATACTGTAGATGAAAGACCTGGATTTCCGTTTTCTAGTGAGTCGTCTCGTCAACTTGTCGCATTGCTTACTGCTTCAGGATTTCATGGTAAAGAAAATTTTTGGCTCAAATAGGTATCTGTATGAAAGGAATTTTTTTTGGCAAAGAGTAACTTTGAATCAAGTTCCTTACATCTTATTTACACCAATTCTAAAATCAAATAATGATATGTAGCCTGTTTTCCAACACATAAAACTTGTTATCATTCATTCTTCATTCATTCATAAGCTTCTACTTGCTCTGTTTAATTTTATCCTTTTCTCTATAACTTTCCTTTTGGTTCTCCTAAGTGCAGATATCACCATGTATCTTCTTCAGTGCTACCCCAACTTGGCAACTATTTCAGATTCAAATGGAAGCATTATACTTAATGTTTTGTCAAAGAAAACTTCTGATTTCCAAAGTGGAAATAAGTTTGGGATTTTGCACAGATGCATTTACCATTGTAAGTATTTATGCATGATTTTTCACAAAAATATTTGGGAGACAATAGAAAATCAGTCCAAAAGTTGTGAACTAAAAGAAAAATTTATTTATTTATCTTTAACTTTAAATTAGAGTACTTAATTAAAAATAATTGGTAATTTGAAAAAAAATAAATAATAATAAATAGTATTCTTAAAATAAATTATATTAGATTGAACTTGGTTTTAAATTAATACTCTACCCTAATCCTAAATTCCCAATTCCAAACCCTAATTTCACTAACCCTAACCCCTTCTACCTAACTTACACACACGTAACCCACCTCCACACCCGTTTGATCCTCAGTGAGCCATGCTCACTGATGAGCGGATAATTTATACGCTTTTTGGCATTGTTTTTAGATAGTTTTTAGTAAGTTTGAGCTACTTTTAGGGATGTTTTCATTAGTTTTTATGTTAAATTCACATTTCTGGACTTTACTATGAGTTTGTGTGTTTTTCTGTGATTTCAGGTAAATTCTGGCTGAAATTGAGGGACTTGAGCAAAACTCTGAAAAAGGCTGACAAAAGGACTGCTGATGCTGTTGGAATCTGACCTCCCTGCACTCGAAATAGATTTTCTGGAGCTACAGAACTCCAATTGGCGCGCTCTCAAAGGCGTTGGAAAGTAGACATCCAGAGCTTTCCAGCAATATATAATAGTCTATACTTTTTTCGGAAATTGACGACGTAACTTGGTGTTGAACGCCAAGTACATGCTGCTGTCTGGAGTTAAACGCCAGAAAAACGTCATGATCCGGAGTTGAACGCCCAAAACACGTCATAACATGGAGTTCAACTCCAAGAAAAGCCTCAGCTCGTGGATAGATCAAGCTCAGCCCAAGCATACACCAAGTGGGCCCCGGAAGTGGATTTATGCATCAATTACTTACTCATGTAAACCCTAGTAGCTAGTCTAGTATAAATAGGATAAGTTACTATTGTATTAGACATCTTTTGACAGTTTAATCTCTTGACTGTTTAGCCTTTGATTATTCGGTCTCTTGATCACTCAAGGGGGCTGGCCATTCGGCCATGCCTGAACCTTTTACTTATGTATTTTCAACAGTGGAGTTTCTGCACACTATAGATTAAGGGTGTGGAGCTCTGCTGTACCTCAAGTTTCAATACAATTACTATTACTTTTTATTCAATTCTCTCTTATTCTTATTCCAAGATATACGTTGCACAACACTTTGATGAATGTGATGATCCGTGACACTCATCATCATTCTCACTTATGAACGCGCGTGATTGACAACCACTTCCGTTCTACCTTAGGCCGGGCGCATATCTCTTAGATTCCCCAACAGAATCTTCGTGGTATAAGCTAGATAGATGGCGGCATTCATGAGGATCCAGAAAGTCTAACCTTGTCTGTGGTATTCCGAGTAGGATTCCGGTATTGAATGACTGTGACGAGCTTCAAACTCCTGAAGGCTGGACGTTAGTGACAAATGCAAAAGAATCAATGGATTCTATTCCAACCTGATTGAGAACCGACAGATGATTAGCCGTGCTGTGACAGAGCATAGGAACGCTTTCACTGAGAGGACGGGATGTAGCCATCAACCAAGGGTGATGCCTCCAGACGATTAGCCGTGCAGTGACAGCGCATAGGACCATTTTCCCGAGAGGATTGAAAGTAGCCACCGATGATGGTGATGCCCTACATACAGCTTGCCATGGAAAGGAGTAAGAAGGATTGAAGAAAGAGTGAGTAGTGAAGTAGAGTCTCAAGAGGAGCACAGCATCTCCATACACCTATCTGAAATTCTCACTATTGATTTACATAAGTATTTCTATCCCTTTTATTTTCTTTTTATTATTAATTTTCGAAACCATAAACCAATTTAATATGCCTAACTGAGATTTACAAGGTGACCATAGCTTGCTTCATACCAACAATCTCTGTGGGATCGACCCTTACTCACGTAAGGTTTATTACTTGGACGACCCAGTACACTTGCTGGTTAGTTGAACGGAGTTGTGAATTCAACTGATGCCACAATAATGATTTCATACAAGTACAAAAGAATATGGATCACAATTTCATCCACCAAGTTTTTGGCGCCGTTGCCGAGGATTGTTCGAGTATGGACAACTGACGGTTCATCTTGTTGCTCAGATTAGGTAATTTTCTTTTCAAAAAGTTTTCAAAAATTTTTCTTTAATTTTCGTTTTTTTTTAAGAATATTTTCGAAAAAAAATAAAATAAAAATACAAAAAAATTAGAAAATCATAAAAATCAAAAATATTTTGCGTTTCTTGTTTGAGTCTTGAGTCAAATTTTAAGTTTGGTGTCAATTGCATGCTTTAAAAAAAATTTTCTTGCATCTTTTCGAAAATTTCATGCATTCATAGTGTTCTTCATGATCTTCAAGTTGTTCTTGACAAGTCTTCTTGTTTGATCTTGATGATTTCTTGTTTTGTGTTGTTTGTTGTTTTTCATGTGCACTTTTGCATTCATATTTTCCATGCATTAAAGATTTCTAAGTTTGGTGTCTTGCATGTTTTCTTTGCATTAAAAATTTTTTCAAAATTATGTTCTTGATGTTCATCATGATCTTCAAAGTGTTCTTGGTGTTCATCTTGACATTCATAGCATTCTTGCATGCATTCATTGTTTTGATCTAAAAATTTCATGCATTGAGTATTTTTGTTGTTTCTCTCTCTCATAATTAAAAATTCAAAAATCAAAAAAATATCTTTTCCTTTTTTCCCTCCAAATTTTCGAAATTTTGGGTTGACTTGGTCAAAAATTTTTAAAAAAATTAGTTGTTTCTCACAAGTCAAGTCAAAATTTCAATTTTAAAAATCTTATCTTTTCAAAATCTTTTTCAAAAATTATATCTTTTTCATTTTTTTCTATTTTTCGAAAATTCCAAAAATCTTTTTCAAAATATTTTCAAAATCTTTTTCCTATCTTTACATCTAATTTTCGAAAATTAGCTAACAATTAATGTGATTGGTTCAAAAATTTGAAGTTTGTTACTTTCTTGTTAAGAAAAGGTTCAATCTTTGAGTTCTAGAATCTTATCTTGTAGTTTCTTGTTAGTTAAGTCATTTCAAAAATTAGATCTTTTTATCTTTTATCTTATCTTTTTCAAAAAAAAAAAATTTTTTTTATCTTTTTCAAAATTTGATTTCAAAATATCTTATCTAACTTCTTATCTTCTTATCTTTTAAAAAATTTGATTTCAAATCTTTTTCAATCAACTAACTAACTTTTTATTTATTTCTTATCTTTTTCAAAACCACCTAACTACTCTTCTCTCTCTAATTTTCGAAAATATCGCATCCCTTTTTTTTAAATTTCTTTTTAATTAATTAATTGTTTTAAATTTTAATTTTAATCTTATCTTATCTCTAATTTTCGAAAATTACTAACTCCTTTTTCAAAAATTATTTTCGAAATATCCCTTCTCTTTTCTTCTTCTATTTAATTATTAACACTTCTCTTCACCTCTCTTTCCAAAAATCCGAATCCATCCTTCTTCATTCTTCTACCCCCTTCTTCTTCTACTAACATAAAGGAATCTCTATACTGTGACATAGAGGATTCCTCTTCCTTTTCTTGTTCTCTTCTCTTTTATATGAGCAGGAACAGGGAAAAAGGCACTCTTGTTGAAATTGATCCAGAACATGAAAGGACTCTGAAGAGGAAATTAAGAGAAGCTAAATTAAATTTTTCTAAAGGTAACCTTTCAGAAATTTTCGAACAAGAGAAGGAGATGGCAGCCGAAAATAATAATAATGCAAGGAGAATGCTTGGTGACTTCACAAAGCCAACGTCCAAGTTTGATGGAAGAAGCATCTCCATTCCTGCCATTGGAGCCAATAACTTTGAGCTGAAACCTCAGCTAGTTGCCTTAATGCAACAAAACTGCAAGTTTTATGGACTTCCATCTGAAGATCCTTATCAGTTTTTAACTGAGTTCTTGCAGATCTGTGAGACTGTAAAGACGAATGGAGTTGATCCTGAAGTCTACAGACTCATGCTTTTCCCTTTTGCTGTAAGAGACAGAGCTAGAATATGGTTGGATTCACAACCTAAGGATAGCCTGGACTCCTGGGATAAGCTGGTCACAGCCTTCTTGGATAAATTCTTTCCTCCTCAAAAGCTGAGCAAGCTGAGAGTGGATGTTCAAACCTTCAAACAAAAAGATGGTGAATCCCTCTATGAAGCTTGGGAAAGATACAAGCAGCTGACCAAAAGATGTCCATCTGACATGTTTTCAGAATGGACCATATTAGATATATTCTATTATGGTCTCTCTGAATTTTCGAAAATGTCATTGGACCATTCTGCAGGGGGATCTATTCACCTGAAAAAAATGCCTGAAGAGGCCCAAGAACTCATTGACATGGTTGCAAACAACCAATTTATGTACACCTCTGAGAGGAATTCCGTGAATAATGGGATACCTCAGAAGAAAGGAGTTCTTGAAATTGATGCTCTGAATGCCATATTGGCTCAGAACAAAGTGTTGACTCAACAGGTCAACATGATCTCTCAAAATCTGAATGGATGGCAACATGCATCCAACAGTACTAGAGAGGCAGCTTCTGAAGAAGCTTATGATCCTGAGAACCCTGCCATGGCAGAGGTTAATTACATGGGTGAACCTTATGGAAACACCTATAACTCATCATGGAGAAATCATCCGAATTTCTCATGGAAGGATCAACAAAAGCCTCAACAAGGCTTTAACAATGATGGACGCACTAGGCTAGGCAATAGCAAGCCATATCCATCATCTTCTCAGCAACAGACAGAGAATTCTGAACAAAACACTTCTAATTTAGCCAATATAGTCTCTGATCTGTCAAAGGCCACTTTCAGTTTCATGAATGAAACAAGATCCTCCATAAGAAATTTGAAGGCACAAGTGGGCCAGCTGAGTAAGAAAGTTGTTGAAACTCCTCCCAGTATTCTCCCAAGCAATACAGAAGAGAATCCAAAAGGAGAGTGCAAGGCCATTGATGTGATCAATGTGGCCGAATGCATAAGGAAGGAGGAGGACGAAAATCCTAGTGAGGAAGACCTCCTGGGACGTCCCTCAAGCAAGAAGGAGTTTCATATTAAGGATCCAAAGGAATCTGAGGCTCATATAGAGACCATAGAAATTCCATTAAATCTCCTTTTGCCATTCATGAGCTCTGAAGACTATTCTTCCTCTGAAGAGGATGAAGATGTGACTGGAGAGCAAGTTGCTCAATATTTAGGAGCTATCATGAAGCTGAATGCCAAGTTGTTTAGTAATGAGACTTGGGAAAGTGAACCTCCCTTGCTCATTAGTGAACTGGATACATGGATTCAGCAAATTCTACCTCAAAAGAAACAAGATCCTGGCAAGTTCTTAATACCTTGTACCATAGGCACCATGATCTTTGAAAAAGCTCTGTGTGATCTGGGGTCAGGGATAAATCTTATGCCACTCTCTGTAATGGAGAAGCTGGGGATCATTGAGGTACAACCTGCCTTGTTCTCATTACAATTGGCAGACAAGTCATTGAGACAAGCTTATGGAATAGTAGAGGACGTGTTAGTAAAGGTTGAGGGCCTTTACACCCCTGCTAATTTCATAATCTTAGACACTAGGAAGGAAGAGGATGATTGCATCATCCTTTGAAGACCTTTCCTAGCCACAGCAGGAGCTGTGATAGATGTCAACAGAGGTGAATTAGTCCTTCAATTGAATGGGGACTACCTTATGTTTGAGGCACATGGCCATCCCTCTATGACAAAAGAGAGTAAGCATGAAGAGCTTCTCTCAGTTTAGAGTCAAGAAGAGCCCACACAGTCAAACTCTAAGTTGGGTGTTGTGAGGCCACAACCAAACTCTAAGTTTCGTGTTAAGACCCCATACCCAAACTCTAAGTTTGGTGTTGGGACTACACAAACATTGACCTGATCACCTTGTGGCTCCATGAGAGCCACTGTCAAGCTATTGACATTAAAGAAGCGCTTGTTGGGAGGCAACCCAATTTTATTTATCTAATTTTTATTTTATTGTTATTTTGTGTTTTATTAGGTACATGATCATGAGGAGTCACGAAAAAATCATAAAAATTAAAAACTGAGTCAAAAACAGAAGAAAAAAATTTTCACACCCTGGAGGACGCACAGACTGGCGTTCAACGCCAGTAAGATGCATCTGGCTGGCGTTCAACGCCAGAACAGAGCATCATTCTGGCGCTGAATGCCAGAAACAAGCAACATTCTGGCGCTGAACGCCAGGAATGTGCCCAGAGAAGAAAAACTGGCGCTGAACGCCAGCAACAAGCATGAAACTGGCGTTCAACGCCAGAAACATGCTTTACATGGGCGTTGAACGCCCAGAACGTGCACCAATGGGCGTTTAAACGCCAGAATTGTGTGCAAAGGCATTTTACATGCCTATTTGGTGCAGGAATGGAATTCCTTGACACCTCAGGATCTGTGGACCCCACAGGATCACCTCAGGATCTGTGGACCCCACAGGATCCCCACCTACTATATTCCAACCTTACCTCTTAATCCTAATCACACTCTCCTATTCCCCATGTCACACTTCCCAACAACTTTCACCAATCACCTCAATTTCTCTTCCCAATCAACACCTTCACCACTCACATCCATCCACTCTTCCCCATAAACCCCACCTACCTTCAAAAATTCAAAATTAATTTCCCACCCTTTCCCACCCACAATGGCCGAACCTACATCTCTCCCTCTCTACCATATTTCTTCTTCTTCTTCTTCTCTTCTTTTCTCTATTGCTCGAGGATGAGCAATATTTTAAGTTTGGTGTGTGGTCAAAGCACAATCTTTTTTGTTTTCCACTACCATCAATGGCACCTAAGGCCGGAAAAGGAAAAGGGAAGACAAAAGCTTCCACTTCCGAGTCATGGGAGATGGAAAGATTCATCTCCAAAAGCCATCAAGACCACTTCTATGATGTTGTGGCAAAGAAGAAGGTGATCCCTGAGGTCCCTTTCAAGCTCAAGAAGAATGAGTATCCGGAGATCCGACATGAGATCCGAAGAAGAGGTTGGGAAGTCCTAACCAACCCCATGCAACAAGTCGGAATCTTAATGGTTCAAGAGTTCTATGCCAATGCATGGATCACTAGGAACCATGATCAAAGTATGAACCCGAATCCAAAGAACTATCTCACAATGGTTCGGGGGAAATACTTAGATTTTAGTCCGGAAAATGTGAGGTTGGCGTTTCACTTGCCCATGATGCAAGGAGATGAACGCCCCTACACTAGAAGGGTCAACTTTAATCAAAGGTTGGACCAAGTCCTAATGGACATATGTGTGGAAGGAGCTCAATGGAAAATAGACTCCAAAGGCAAGCCGGTTCAACTAAGAAGACTGGACCTCAAGCCTGTGGCTAGAGGATGGTTGGAATTCATTCAACGCTCCATCATTCCTACTAGCAACCGATCTGAAGTTACTGTGGATCGGGCCATCATGATTCATAGCATCATGATTGGAGAGGAAGTAGAAGTTCATGAGGTCATCTCCAATGAAATCTACAAAATAGCCGACAAGTCCTCTACCATGCCAAGGCTAGCTTTTCCTCACCTTATTTGCCATCTGTGTTACTCAGCTGGAGTTATCATAGAAGGAGATATCCCCATTGAAGAGGATAAGCCCATCACCAAGAGAGGATGGAGCAAGCAAGAGAGACCATGCACGGCTCTTAAGAGGTGCATGAGGAAGCTCATCATCAACAAATCCCTGAGATGCCTCAAGGGATGCACTTTCCTCCCAACAACTATTGGGAGCAACTCAACACCTCCTTAGAAGATTTGAGCCACAATGTGGAACAATTAAGGGTGGAACATCATGAGAACTCCATCATTCTCCAAGAAATAAGAGAAGACCAAAGAGCAATGAAGGAGGAGCAACAAAGGCAAGGAAGGGACATAGAAGAGCTTAAGGACATTGTTGGTCCTTCAAGAAGAAGACGCCACTAAAGGTGGATTCATTCCTTGTCTTTATTTCTTTCTGTTTTCGGTTTTTAATGTTGTGTTTATCTATGTTTTGTGTCTCTACTTCATGATCATTAGTATGTAACCATGCCTTAAAGCTATGAATAAAATCCATTAATCCTTCACCTCTCTTAAATGAAAATTTTTTTAATTCAAAAGAACAAGAAGTACATGAATTTCAAATTTATCCTTGAATTTAATTTAATTATATTGATTTGGTGACAATACTTTTTGTTTTCTGAATGAATGATTGAACAGTGCATATGTCTTTTGATATTGTTGTTTATGAGTGTTAAAATTGTTGGCTCTTGAAAGAATGATTAACAAAGAGAAATGTTATTGATAGTCTGAAAAATCATGAAATTGATTCTTGAAGCAAGAAAAAGCAGTGAAAAAGCAAAAGCTTACAAAAAAAATGGCGAAAAAAAAAATAGAAAGAAAAAGAAAAAGCAAGCAGAAAAAGCCAATAGCCCTTAAAACCAAAAGGCAAGGGTAAAAAGGATCCAAGGCTTTGAGCATCAATGGATAGGAGGGCCTAAGGAAATTAAATCCAGGCCTAAGCGGCTAAATCAAGTTGTCCCTAACCATGTGCTTGTGTCATGAAGGTCCAAGTGAAAAGCTTGAGACTGAGTGGTTAAAGTCGTGATCCAAAGCAAAAGAGTGTGCTTAAGAGCTCTAGACACCTCTAACTAGGGACTTTAGCAAACCTAAGTCACAATCTGAAAAGGTTCACCCAGTTATGTGTCTGTGGCATTTATGTATCCGGTGGTAATACTGGAAAACAAAGTGCTTAGGGCCACGGCCAAGACTCATAAGTAGCTGTGTTCAAGAATCAACATGATTACTAGGAAAGTCAATAACACTATCCAAAATTCTAAGTTCCCAGAGACGCCAATCACTCTGAACTTCAAAGGAAAAAGTGAGATGCCAAAACTGTTCAGAAGCAAAAAGCTACAAGTCCCGCTCATCTAATTATAATTAATATTCATTGATATTCTGGAATTTATAGTATATTCTCTTCTTTTTATCCTAATTGATTTTCAGTTGCTTGGGGACAAGCAACAATTTAAGTTTGGTGTTGTGATGAGCGGATAATTTATACGCTTTTTGGCATTGTTTTTAGATAGTTTTTAGTAAGTTTGAGCTACTTTTAGGGATGTTTTCATTAGTTTTTATGTTAAATTCACATTTCTGGACTTTACTATGAGTTTGTGTGTTTTTCTGTGATTTCAGGTAAATTCTGGCTGAAATTGAGGGACTTGAGCAAAACTCTGAAAAAGGATGACAAAAGGACTGCTGATGCTGTTGGAATCTGACCTCCCTGCACTCGAAATGGATTTTCTGGAGCTACAGAACTCCAAATGGCGCCCTCTCAACGGATTTGGAAAGTAGACATCCAGAGCTTTCCAGTAATATATAATAGTCCATACTTTGTTCGGAAATTGACGACGTAACTTGGTGTTGAACGCCAAGTACATGCTGCCGTCTGGAGTTAAACGCCAGAAAACATCATGATCCAGAGTTGAACGCCCAAAACACGTCATAACTTGGAGTTCAACTCCAAGAAAAGCCTCAGCTCGTGGATAGATCAAGCTCAGCCCAAGCATACACTAAGTGGGCCCCGGAAGTGGATTTATGCATCAATTACTTACTCATGTAAACCCTAGTAGCTAGTCTAGTATAAATAGGATAAGTTACTATTGTATTAGACATCTTTTGACAGTTTAATCTCTTGACTGTTTAGCCTTTGATTATTCGGTCTCTTGATCACTCAAGGGGGCTGGCCATTTGGCCATGCCAGAACCTTTTACTTATGTATTTTCAACAGTGGAGTTTCTGCACACCATAGATTACGGGTGTGGAGCTCTATTGTACCTCAAGTTTCAATACAATTACTATTACTTTTTATTCAATTCTCTCTTATTCTTATTCCAAGATATACGTTGCACAACACTTTGATGAATGTGATGATCCGTGACACTCATCATCATTCTCACTTATGAACGCGCGTGATTGACAACCACTTCCGTTCTACCTTAGGCCGGGCGCATATCTCTTAGATTCCCTAACAGAATCTTCGTGGTATAAGCTAGATAGATGGCGGCATTCATGAGGATCCAGAAAGTCTAACCTTGTCTGTGGTATTCCGAGTAGGATTCCGGTATTGAATGACTGTGACGAGCTTCAAACTCCTGAAGGCTGGGCGTTAGTGACAAACGCAAAAGAATCAATGGATTCTATTCCAACCTGATTGAGAACCGACAGATGATTAGCCGTGCTGTGACAGAGCATAGGAACGTTTTCACTGAGAGGACAGGATGTAGCCATCAACCAAGGGTGATGCCTCCAGACGATTAGCCGTGCAGTGACAGCGCATAGGACCATTTTCCCGAGAGGATTGAAAGTAGCCACCGATGATGGTGATGCCCTACATACAGCTTGCCATGGAAAGGAGTAAGAAGGATTGAAGAAAGAGTGAGTAGTGAAGTAGAGTCTCAAGAGGAGCACAGCATCTCCATACACCTATCTGAAATTCTCACTATTGATTTACATAAGTATTTCTATCCCTTTTATTTTCTTTTTATTATTAATTTTCGAAACCATAAACCAATTTAATCTGCCTAACTGAGATTTACAAGGTGACCATAGCTTGCTTCATACCAACAATCTCTGTGGGATCGACCCTTACTCACGTAAGGTTTATTACTTGGACGACCCAGTACACTTGCTGGTTAGTTGAACGGAGTTGTGAATTCAACTGGTGCCACAATAATGATTTCATACAAGTACAAAAGAAATGGATCACAATTTCGTCTACCACTCACCCTTTTTCTCACTACTCCATGTTGCTCATTTTCCACCACACACAAAACAAATAAACTAGAACACACACATATTCAGAAATAGATTAAGAGAGAAAAAGGAAGGGGAAATAGAATTGAGGAGGGAGAAAAGAGAGGGAGTGCAGAGGAAGTGAGGGAGAAGAGAAGAGGAAGGAGTCGCATCCTGCGCCACGGCACCGCCGCCCAGACTGCATCCGTCTTGCTCAGCCACTACTGAGCTGTCGTTGTCAGCACAAAAGGAAGAGAGAGAGGGTCTGCGAGAGGAGAGAAGGAACTCATAAGGGAACTGCCACTGCCAAAAGAAGTTGTGCTGCCATCACTGACGTAGGAGAAAGGAGCAGAGGACGCAAGCCATTGACCCAGCGGGAGGAATCACTGTCGTTCGTCATTGCCTGTGCTGCCGTTCGTACTTCCATCGCCGAACTACATTCGCTGTCAACGCCACCACCACCATGCGTCACCATCGGCAGTCAGAACCTGATGAAGGAGAGGAGCCGCCGACGAGGGACCTGTCGCTGGAAGCTCTATCACTGACAAACTGCCACATCGCTACTGGGGCCAGTCACTGTTGCCAAGCTCCTCGTTGCTGCTCTGATCGTCGAAAGTCACCGACGAAGCTGCTGTCGCTCCATTCCCCTATTCTTTTTAATTTCTGTAAGATGTCTCCATTCCAAAACCCTCATTATTACTACTTAGTTTTACAGTTGTTGAGAATTTTAAGATATTAATGTATTAGGGCTGAGTCACTGCTACTGCCACTGCAAACTGATTGATGGTATTGCTACTGCGGGGTGTTGTTGGTGTGGCTAATGCTGCTGCTATTGCTAATTCGGTTCGAGTCTCTTGCTGCTGTTGTGAGTTAGGATGAAGTTGGAGTCACGCTTAAATTTGTGGGTTTCGAAGAGGTAGGGAGTTTTATTTTAAAATTAACAGCTTTCAATTTAAGAATGTCCAAAGGTAGAGTAGATAATTGCAAATATGTTAGTAATTATAATGTTAATGAGTTTGGATTATTGGTTGTGATTTTGATTGAGTTTTTGGTTGTGGAACTGAATGGTAATTGATTTTGGTGTTAGTACAATAATGATTATATGCATATGAATTGAAATTCGTTTAGCATTTATGTACATCTTGCAAGGTTGTTTGGGATTGGATAGTTGTTAGAAGTTCTAATTTTTACTTAATAACGTAATTGGTTGCTGAGTCAAGTTATAAGAGTAAATTATGAGATTGAGGTTTAATAAATGATAAATACATCGAGTCTGAATTTCTAAACTGAGTTCCTAAAATTGATTTCTTAACTAAAAGTAGTAATTTTGTGAGTTTATAAATGATTTTACAAGGATTGGAATCATATGTTGATTATTGAGAACCTTATGTTTGATAAGTGCTGATGGAAGGCTGGTAAACTGTTGAGAAGTTATGAAAGTGATGGAGCCCGTACGGGTGGTGATGCATGTGCATCTTAGTTAGATTAGCTTGTTAGTTTAATTAGTTTTAGCTTAATTGCATTCATTATCTTTGAAATAAATAAGCACTTTTATGAGTTTTACCTCCATGCATTAAAATACCAAGAACTAGGTAAATGTTGGCTAAATTCATGCAAATAATTCAAGGAACTTATAAATGAATTAGTATGAATGAATCTCTTGAAATTAGTTGAATAGAATGGAAAACTTTGAGGCAAGTTCTTTGGTTAATGATAGGTGATGGAGCAAGAAAGCCTTGGAGCAAGTTGCCAACTTAACTTTGCAACTCCAACAGCAAGTTGCCAACTCAAGTTGCCAACTCCAATACAAATTCTTGGCTCCAGGGAAGGAAGAGCACGTTGCCAGCTCAAGTTGCTAACTCCAATACAAATTCTTGGCTCCATGAAGGATGAGAAGCACGTTGGTAACTCAAGTTGCCAACTCCAATATGGAATTCAAGCTCCATGAAGATAACAAGCACGTTGGCAACTCATGTTGCCAACTCCAATATAGAATTCAAGATTCCAAGCTCCAGGAAGATAACAAGCATGTTGGCAACTCAAGTTGCCAACTCCAATATGGAATTCAAGCTCCAGGAGGAAGAAGAGCACGTTGCTAACTTGAAAACCAAGTTGGCAATGCCCTTATAAGAAGCTTCAGCCCTGGATGGCAACATGCACGTTGCCAACTTGAAGATTATGAAGGCGTGTTTGCCAATAACACTTGCGACCCTGGCAGCCTGACCTTGTCCCCTTGAATGGAGCATAACTTGAGCTACAGAGATCCAATTGAGGTGCTTTTAGTTACATTGGAAAGATGACATTCAGAGCTTTCCAACGATGTTTAATAGTCTATAGTGGGGCACAAAATTGAATATCAAACCATAGTCATCTTTAAGCCCTAAATACAAGAACAAGGATCTTGAATCCAAGGAGCAGAATAGCACATTTCCAACCTGAGTTAGCAATGCCCTCACCAAGTCTCAGCCCATGAAATTAGGACACATGTTTCCAACTTGCAAATGCAAAGGCGTGTGTGCCAAAAATGTGCTCGATGGGCCAGAATTGCTAAGGCATGCGTACAAGCTCTCTGTTTTCCTGAAGGTGATGCAAATCCATTCAGGAGCTAATTAATCCAACAAGAACAAAGCCCATTTGCTAACCCAACAAGCATGGTTGAAGGCCTCTCAAGGAGCCAAAAGACTAGTATAAATAGAAAAGAACTTTGTACTTGGGGGGGGGGACTTTTACACTACTCTTCCACTTTTACTTTTTACTGCATTTTGGGAGTATACATGTCACTTGTTTTGTTTTGTTATAGCTTTGAATTTTAGTTTTTAGAATTTTTCTTCTTCATTCTTCTCTACACTTAGTTTAATTTCCATTTTGCAATTGTAGTTGTAATTGGAGCCATGATTCACTAAACCCCATTTTCACTAGGGGGGAGCTCTGTTTGTTTAAATAAATGTATATCTCTTCTTTTTCTTCTCAACTCAAATGGGTTTTTCTAAGAGGAAACTCTTGTTCTTCAAGGATTCAATCACCATCGAGAGAGGGATTGAATCTATGTGAATTGTGTGATGAACTTGAGAAAGGAGTCACATAACTCTTAAAGTTTATCCTCTGACAATTCTCTTGGTTAATATATTTTGGGTTGGTATGTGAGATGTAACTACCTTAATTGAGATCCTGAAAGTTGTGTGCCATTGAGGGTTAGTTATTGAACTTCATCTCTTCTCATGACCAATTAGATCATGAGAGTGTCAATTGATTGTGTTGAGAGAAGTTGAGTCACCAAGAGATTGGGAATCAATTATTCACAATCCGCTATAGATCTATCCTACATGATTGAGAAGGAATTGAGCAGCATTGATTCATGAGAATTTGCATCTCCGATCCCTAGTGATCTCTTCCATCAATTCTCATTTCTATTGCTCTTTAGTTATTTTGAGTACCCAATACCCAATTCCCTTTTATCTTATAGCAATTTAACATTCTTGCTATTTACATTCTGCTTTCAATACTTGCAATTTACTTTTCTGCACTTTACAATCCTGCACTTTTACCTTCTTGCAATTTATTTTTGATGTCATTTAAGTTTCTTGCCATTTAAGTTTCAAGCAATTTACATTCAGCTCTTTAAGTTTCTTGCAATTTACATTCAGTTAATCAATTTTCACTCAAATCATCACTTGTTAGCTTAACTAGACTTATCATCATACTAAAGTTGCTTGATCCTCCAATTCCTGTGGGATCGACCTAACTCTGGTGAGTTTTACTACTTGATGCGACCCGGTATACTTGCCGGTTAGTTTGTGTGGAATCGATTTTCACTCATCAGGTGGTGAAGTCGAATTTTAAGGGGGAGGTTCTATCATAATTCTAGTGAAAATAAACAAAAGAGTGATTTTGTTTTGAAAATCTGATTTATATATATTTATATTAAGAAATGATCTTTGTATTAGAAATCTGATTTATAGGCTTATTTTGAGAAATAATTCTATGTTGGAAAAGACCTAATTCGCACACTTACTTTTATTGTGAAAAGGATTTTGCATTCAAATTTGAGTTATAGATTTATATTAAGGAGTGAGTTGGGTTTGAAATTGTTAGAAAGAGTTTGAGAAAATACTGGTTTTATTATTAATAATTATTGGTTTGATTCAATAGCAAAGGATTTAAAAAGGGGCTAAATTTTATTGAAATAGAACATGGTTTAGCTTCAAAGGAAATAATTCAATTATTGACAATCATTTGATATTTGAAAATGGTTTAATTATTGAAAATGATTTGATATTTGGAATGGTTGAGAAAATGATTTGATTGGGACCCTTGAATGGTTGCAAAGTCTGAATTTTAGAGGAAATGCTATAGAAATTTTTATAAAACTCCGAGGCTTTGTTTAAAGCATTATTCAAAAGAAAATTTGATTTAAAAATCATACTGTTTAGTTTTCAATTTATTAAGAAAAGTATTATGTTTTAAGTTTAATCTATTTGAGAAAAGATTTTTGTTTTAAGTTATGATTTGAGTTCAATTTATTAAGAAAAGGAATTTTTTCTTGATTAAATGTTAAAGAAGTTTAAATACCCAAAAACTAAACGTTTTGAGGTTATGATTAATGAAAGAATATGTGGTAATGCGGAGGTATGACAAAAAGAAAATAAAAGAATGAGAAACGATGAATGAAAGAGATAATTGAAAACAAATAATTATTTATGAGAATTGCTTATTTGATTGGGCCTTTGTACCAATTACTAATGCAGAAGCGCCCACCTAACTGATAGCCTAAGGTTTCTAATGTAGGAATATTCGCCTTATTTCTTACCGTAATGCCAAGATATCCTAACTGACATGGGATTTGCCCATTATGATACCAATGTGCCTGACTAACACGGTAAAGAAACCATATTCGGGGTTCACTCTGAGTAACGTCGGGTTGCGGGTAGACAACCGACGCATGAGCTCATGGCCTGTTTAGGACAAGCATGCATCATATTATTTGCGCATTTGTATTTGATTGTGTTTACTTATTTAATTTTCTGTGATTGTGCTGTTTGTCTTATTGTGCCTTGTTTGTGCGTCCAATTGGGTCTCTGGTGCTATTAATTTTTGTATTAAGGTGATTAAGAATTAATGTTGAGATTGAGATTTCTTTTAAGTACAAATATTTAAAGAAAGTGACTAATTATCTAAAGTAAAGTTAAGAGTATTTTCAAATGTCTGATGACAATAATTTTATTGAGTAAAGTTAATTATTCACATTTATTCTTTACTTTCATGGCATTTTCTTTTCCTACTGAGAACATGCGAGAACGATGTTCTCACTCCCCTACAAATTTTTTTCAGCAACAGGTTTAGAAATACTTGGCGTGGAGCCATGACTAAACGACAGAGTTTTATGTAAAAATGTATTTGTATTTTCTGTATTTGGTTTGGTCCTAGATTTTATTTTTCCCTCGTTGTTTATTGTTTTGATTTTGACTTGTATTTAAGAATCTTTGAATAAGTCTATGTATATAAAGCTATGTGGGTATATATAATTTTGTGATTAAGTGATTTAAAATAAAGTCTCCTTTCATTTTCTTAATTAAAGTTTTAGCTTGTATTCATAAAGGCTCAATAATAAATAAAGATAGTATGAAGTCCAAGGAGTAGAGTTAGGTAATGCCCAGACTTTTAGTGCGATCATGAGGTGCTAAAAATTAGGGAGTTAAATCAATCACTAACCCGGAGCAAGTGGGATGAACCACAACCCTTGCTACTGCCCAGGTGTCTCAAACATTAATATTAAATTTGTTGTCACTCAATCAACTCCATTCGCAATCATAATCACGTTCATCATCACATTATCCTCATAATTACAATCAATCACTCTCATTATCATAATTATCCCCCCTCCCAAAATTCAACCTCTCAACCTTCATTGCTCACACACATAATCCTCATCATCATCGCCTCATTACACTTAATCCATTCTTCCTCTGTAAGACCCAAAATTTTTGAAAAGTACAATTTTGAACTAATTTCAAATCATATTTATTTACAATTTTAATTTCAGAAATGATTTTATTGAAAATAATTAAAGGCAGTTTGGATTAATTGGATTTGAAATAAATTAAGGTTTTATCCAAATTCTATAATTATGTATTTTTTTACTAATTATAATTTAAAGTTTTAAAAATTCAAAAATAATGAGATTTGGCTATTTGAATTAGGATTTTATCTAATTTTACAATTATTTAGTTATTTTCTATATTTAAATTATAAAGTTAGTAGTTGTCAAATAATAAGAATTTTATATGATTTAATTGTAAATACTTTAATTTTATAATTCAATACTTTAAGTTTCAAAAATAAAGGAAATTAATTATATTATCTTATCATTTCAGTTAGAGTATTTGATTGAAAACCGATTAGTATTTTGAGACAACAAATAATATTTTAAAGTAATTTTAAAGATTTAATTAGATTTCAAATTAAATCCCAAGTCCCCAAATTGAAACCCTAACCTTAACCTAAACCCTAGCCCCATAACCACGGTTAGAGAATAAAGAAAGAAAGAAAGAAAGAAAGGGAGGAGAGGAGAGGGGAGCCACGGGAAAGGGAAGAGAGAAGAGGGGAGCTGCAGTAAAGGGAAGAAAGGGAAGAGAGTAGAGGGAGTCGCGCCGCCGTCCCTGCACCATCACCATCGTGCCGTTGTCATTGCCAAGATGCTTGCCACCACCACCGCTAGAACTAACGGAGAACAGAGAGGAGAGAGCGCACGCAAGGGAGGAGAAGAAGCCACTGCCCTCACATCTATCATCGTCTTCACGGGGTCTATGTCGCCGTCGTCGTCCTCGCCCCGAAGCCAGTGTCACTATCATCATCATCACGGACTGCTGCTGCACATGTCGTCGCTGCCACCTCTAAGTCTATCACCATTAAGCAGAGCCACGGCAAGAGAGAGGATCCACGAGTAAGAGAAAGAACCTGGAAGGGAAGCCGCTGCCTGAGGAGGAACCAGTCGTGTCGCTGTGCCTAGCCACCGGAGAAATGCCACTGCCGTTGACAATGACCACTTCTGGTAAAGGTTTTGAGCTTGGTTTTTATTTCTTTTGAGTTTTCGGGAGCTTTATCATTACTGCATGTATGCTACAGTTGTCGTCACTAGAGTTCTGGTCGCCGCTGTCACTTGGAATGGCTGCTGGGGCTACCGCCAAATCAGTTCAGTGACCACTGCTGTTTTGTTTTCTTATTACGTAAGTGTTTATGTTTCAAAAACCCCTATATTAGTATTCAGTTATGTATTATTAAGGTTTTCACAATGTTTATGTTTTTGGATTTTGTTATTGGGGCCGTATGTTGTGATTTAAAGTTCTATATGCTGTTGCAAAATTAAGCAGAGGTATGGTTTGAAGCTAAGGTCGCGGCTTTCGTTGACCGCGGGCCGAGAGCAAAGATTTTCTATGATGCGTTTGGTTTACGGGTTCGCTTTTCGAGGTTGGGGCTTTTTCCAAAAACCTACTTTTGATATTGGAATTGTTATAAATTGATATGGATGTGCAAAATACATTTTTGGTGATATTGTAAGTCGTATGAATTGTCTGGTTTGTCTTGGATGAATATGATTATCTGTTTGATTGAAATATTGTCTGATTTTCTTAAATTGGAGATTTTTGATTGGTTTGATTTGAAATGATTTTTGTATTTGAAAGTATGGATTTTGTTTCATTGGAAATTGATTTGGTTTTGAATTTGTTGGAAAGGGTTGAGGATTGGTTTGGTTGGCATCCGAAGAGGGTGGCAAAGTCCAAGTTCTAGGGGAGTTGCTGCCGAATTTTCTATAAAATCTGAAACTTAGTTTGAAATGTTATTTAGAAAAGTTTAGGTTTGAGAAATTGTATTAATTGATTTATTTAGAAAAATATTTATCTTTCTACTTTAACTTATTTGAGGAAAACATATGTCTTGTGTTCGATTTATTCAAAAAAATTACTTTACGATTTTAAATCACTTAAGAAAGATAGTATGTTCTAATGTTGATTTTATATATAAAAAGGGGCTTATGTTTTGAGTTGGACTTAAGGATTTCGTTAGAGGACCTATAATAAATTTATAAGAAATTGGACTTTGATTGAATGATGTAGTTTTGAGATGTTTGGGAAAAGTTGAAAGAATTGGTTTCAAGAATGAAATTGAGATTAGTTTTTGCCAATTTGGTTTGCAACTTATGATTTCTATGATTTGGTTTTAAAATTTTCTTTGAATAATTCAAATTAAGAAAACAATGATTTTTAAGAATCTTTACTGAATTTAAGGAAATGAGGTCGATTGTTTTCTCCTAAAGTCTTGAGACCTTGTTTTGAATTTTGATTAATAACTTTTGATTTTAAAGTGATTGAGCGGATGGTTTGAAAATGAATGATTTTGAGTCTTTCAGAAGAGATTTTGAATTTGGCCAGGTTTTGAAGTTGTTTGGAAGTTTTGGAAAGATGATGCGGAAAGTGGCTCTATTTTGGAAAGAAAATTGACTTGAGAAAAATGATTCTTGGCAAGATGTGAACTGAATACGTTTGTTAATTAAAAGTGAATGGGCTAAGAATAATTATTGAAATAAGAGTTTGAGCTTATTTGATTGTTAGATATTGAGAGTGTGCAGGGACTATATCCCTGGTGTGGCAAATTTTTCTGTCGCAAGAGTGTGCCTGGCACCATATCCATGGGTTAAGTGAGGTCGGAGGCAGATTATCTCACACACATCCTTTCAGAATCACAAGAGTGTGCCGGGCACTATATCCCTGGACCGTGTGCCGGGCACGATATATCCCTGGGAGTTTCTATTTATATTCATGACTGAAAGGCAACATCTCCATGGGGATGTGTCGGGTTGGCAGTTGAACCGACATGTGATATCACAGCCAGTAGGACAGACATTCATCATATGCATCTGACATTACTTGGGTGTGCATATTGTAATTGGTTTGCCTATGTGAATAATTATGTTTAACTGCTAATTGCTATATCTGATGTAACTTCTTTGATTGTGTTTGAACCTCTTGTGTTTGTGACTAAAATTGTTTAGATTGTAGTGATTGGATGTTGATTGAGTTGTTTGAGCCTGAGGCCGTGTTTAGTTATGTGAAGGGCCTGAGGCCATGGCTGGTATGTGTTTGAAGTCTAGTTAATATCTGACTGGTTCAGCATAGACTTAATGAACCTATGCTTGGAACAGGATGATCATTTATACATCTTAGGTAACTTCCTTTATGTTTATGGCCTAGTAAGCTATGAAAAATCAAACCGGTTCAGGATAGACTTAATGAACCTATGCTTGGAATAGGTTGCTCATTCATACTATCTAGGAAAACTTTTAAGATTTTACATGAAAGGAAAAAGGTTTTGGATTTTTAGGAATTAACCAAGTTCTCATTAAAAAGGATTTTTGGATTTTTGAATGTGAAGCTTTGGTTTTTGAAAAGACACATGAGACGAGCAATAATTACTATACTTTAAAAACAATTTTATTTTACGTATCTTATTGTAGAAATTCTGTAATCCTATAGTGAGAACTAGCGAGGACGATGTTTTCACTCCCCTACAGGTTTTTCCTTTTCAGGATATAGGCGACGAAGTTTCAGAAGAGTTTACTTCATTTTATGTTTATTCGATATTTTTGTATTATCTTAGTTATTATTATTTTCCCTCGCCATTATCCTTATGAATTTTGTAAGAGGGATAGGAATTTGTGATATGTATGCTTGTAAGTTATTGTTATGTATATATATAATTTTAAAGTATTGTATCTGGTATATATATATATATATGTTTTTAACAAAAAAGTGTTTTGAAAAGTAATGTTCTTTTAAGTTTTAAATAGCCTCCTATTTTAGTATTAAATATTATTAGAGTCGTCGTAATATCCAAGCTATCAGAGTGGTACAGCTAGAAGCGTGACATTCTGATAGTGAGAGTGTTACATTTGTGGTATCAGAGCCTGGTTTTTCCTGTAGAGCCTGAGTAATGGACTGACTATGCTTCAATTGCATACTCTGAGCGTCTGTCTTGTAGTAGTCTTGTTTGAATAACGAGTGTTAGAGCTTTGTGCACATGACGATCTATTGATTAATACCATTACCCTTGCATTGCATACTTCCTTGTATTAAGTTTGGCCGGCTTAAAACTAGTGTATTATGTATATGGTAGCACTAATGGGTTATCATAGACGAGATACGAGTGATAGGTAACGTGATTCGTGAGTTTTCGGAACATTATAAACTATTTCTCGAGGCTACTCAGTTGTGTTTTGAATTTCTAAAACTTTAAATTATAATTAAGAAAAAAATCCATAACTATAGAGTTTGGATAAAACATTAATTTATTTCAAATCCAATTAATTCAAACTGTCTTTAGTTATTTTATTTTCAATAAAATAAATTCTAAAATTAAAATTATAAATATATATGATTTGAAATTAGTTCAAAATAGGACTTTTCATAAGTTTTGGGTCTTACATTCTCAATATCAATTCTACTCCTTCAATACGTTTGCTCTTACTCCGAAGCCTTAAAAACTTGCTATCGGACCTTAAAAAAGATTTTCAGAGGTTTTGGAAAGTTAGCGGGAAGGTTAAAAAATAAAAAATGCAACTTTTTCAAAATAGGGTAGTCATGCGTACGCATGCCACCGGCGTACGCATGGGTAAAAAATTTGTCAAAGTCGCGTACGCGAACCACCCTCGCGTACACGAGTATCTGGAGTAGAGGCGTCGGTTCGCGTATGCATAAACATGGCCGCATACGCATGTGTTCAAAATTTGACATTCTCGTGTACGGATGCCCTTTACATATGCATGAATGTCATTTCCTTCAAAAAGCTATTAAATTGCAGAAAGTCGATTTTTCACACCAAACTTCTGACGTACGTAACTTTTTTGTTAAAAATTATTTTTAGTTTGTTCTTCAAATGTCATAAACTTCACAGACCCAATTTTCATTCTAGGGGTCCGAAAGCCAAGTTATGACTCACTGAAGTTGGTCAAAAATCGGTTTTTACCAAAACTTAGAAATCCTCTAGTTTTCCAAAATTCTCAAACCAATTTCAAATTTGCCATACCAAGTCAATACCAAACACCCCCATACATTATTCAATCACTTCTCAATCATCCAATACCTAATGTACCATGCCTCTTACATAAATCACTATTATCCTTATTTCTCAATAATATTCACATTATCATGCATCAAATATTACCAAAACTCAATAATCATCCTCAATTATCATCACAGCTCAATTATCTCCAATCCAAACACAAACCACACCAAACTCCACTCATCATACTTATCCGGACTTACAGGTTACAGCCTCCAGCCCAAATCTCACAAATACTCATCATCACATTATCAACAATCATCATCAAACTCAATCATACAACACATATATACACATTTAACAATTTCACAATCATTCCAACACATACCCTGTTCAGTTCAAAATATTAAAGCCTATCTTATGGCAACTAACCTAAGTTTTCATGCAACATTATATATTAATTACGAGAAACCAAAATTATACCTTGGTCGATTTTGTCCCCAAGACCAAAACACCTTAAAATCTCTCCTCTTCTCAACTTTCTAAACCTTTAAATCCATAGTAATGAGTTTCCATCTTCCAAGGCTCAAATTCAAGCACCCAAATCCACCAATTCAACTCCAATTCACATGAACTCAATCTAATATCATTCAATTTCTTCATAATCAATACTAGGATTTACTAATTCAATAATTCATAAGGGATTAGTGGTTTCGTATCTTATCCACTGATTACATGGACAAAACTCAATGCTAACTCGTACTAGAGAACCACTAAATCATCAAAATTATAAAATGTCTCAATATTCAAAATTGAAATTGCAGATTTAAAGGGAGGTGAGAATTGGGCACGAAATTCAGAATCCCTTACCACTTTGTTTAGAAGGGTTTGAATAGAATTCTAAGAGGAACACGTGGCTGCAGATGGCTTGTCAATTAGAGTTACAGATTGAAAGATATGAAAGATTAAAGTTTGGGTAAAAATGGAGGTTAGGGTTTGTGCCTTCAACTCTCTTCTCAGTGTGTTTGTTTGAATGTAAGGAAAGAAGGAGGCTGATTTGGCTTTTATATTTGGGCCTTGGACCCAATATAGGTTCGATCAAATTGGTTTAGTCCGTTGGCTCAATTTTTGGCCAAAACCTTTAAAATTAGTATTTTAATTCATATTTTTAATATTTTTACTTCTCTAAATTATAATTTTTAATTTGCTGATTCCCTTAGCTCATAATTAATTTACCGTGTTTTACATAAGTTGAGGGAAGAAAGTTTGTGCCAAAGGCTACTAATCAAACAACATCATTTTGAAGAAGGGGGACTAATTTATCTCGTTTTAAAAACTCTCCCTCCACGTAGGACACCGTAGCAGCCATATCTGCATAGTGGCGTCCACGTTAAACTTTTTTATTGGGTCTGACAGATCCATATGAATAGAAAGATACATATGTCCAACTTTTAAAGAGGTCAGAAATTTAAAAGTATTTTTAAATGGGTAGAGGGACAAAAAGTCAGGGACTTATTTATCCTTTTCTCAAAATCAAACTTCAGTATGTGTGTGTGTGTTGTTACGTTATAGAGATATATTGTTATAGATTGGTAAATAAAATATTTAATTTATTTATTTAAATTTATTTCTTAATTACATTTATAGGAGTGTAGATGATTCATATAAGAGTTATATTAATTATGATCGAGGAAGAGAAGGTAGAAGGAGAAGAAGAAGAAAAAGAAGAACGAAGAGTAAGGGTAAAAAAATTATGAAAATAAAAATTAAAAATTCTGAAAGAATAATAAAACTAAAGATAATTTAACATGTTGAATATAAAACTAAAAAAAATAAAAGTTTCTTTAGCCATTAAATTTATGCCAGAAAAGTATAATTTAAATATAAATTTTTATATCTACTTCAAATTAAATAAGATTGAAAAAATAAATAAAATTACAAATATTTATACATTTTTATCTTGATTGTTAAATTTAATAACAATGTAATAATTTTAGTATTTGGTGCGGTATTTCACAACCCACACTACTTACCGGCAAGTGCACCGGGTCGTATCAAGTAATACCTTACGTGAGTAAGGGTCGATCCCATGAGGATTGATGGATCAAGCAACAATAATTGATTGATTGGCTTAGTCAGGCAAGCAGAAATTGGTTTTGAGATGTTCAAAAGGTTTAAGTTCGAATTCAAAATATCAAAAGTATAGACAATTAAATAATTTCGGAATAAAATATGGATAAACAGTTAAGGCTTCAGAGTTATCTATTTTTTCGAATTAACTTTTCTTACTAAATATTTTAATTATATAGGATTTAATTTATGGCAAACTATATGTGACTAGACCCGAATTCCTTAGACCTTCCTAGTCTCCTCTAAAATTCATTAACTGCCAATTCCTTGGTCAATTAATTCCAATTAAAGGGTACATGATCAAATTCCAGTTTGCATGCCACAAAAGCTCTAATTACCCAAAGAATAAAAGAATTATATGTCACGTATCCTGTTAAATCCAGATAATTAGAATTTAGGAGAATATGTTTTCAAGCTGTTGTTCAATTATAGAGCTTTTCCAAGTTATACAAGAACTCAAATAGAAAGAGGGTCATACTTCCGTTCCACCCAAATTCATAAGATAAAGAACGAAAACAATTCTTAAATATAAATCCAAAACATAAATTAAAATAGAAAAAGTAATAAAATCAATCCATATGAATAGACAGAGCTCCTAACCTTAACAGTTGAGGTTTAGTTGCTCATGGAATGTAGAATGTAAATTTGTATAGAATTCCCTAACAGAATCTGGTGCACGAATTTGTAATCCGTACAACTTAACCAGCAAGTGCACTGGGTCATCCAAGTAATACCTTACGTGAGTAAGGGTCGATCCCACAGAGATTGTTGGTATGAAGCAAGCTATGGTCACCTTGTAAATCTCAGTTAGGCAGATTAAATGGTTTTGGGTTTCGAAAATTAATAATAAATAGAAAATAAAAATGGATAGAAATACTTATGTAAATCAATAGTGGGAATTTCAGATGGGCGTGTGGAGATGCTGTGCTCCTCTCGTATCTCTATTTTCTTATTACATTCATCCAATCCTTCTTACTCCTTTCCATGGCAAGCTGTATGTAGGGCATCACCATCACTGCACGGCTAATCGTCTGGAGGCATCACCCTTGTTGATAGCTACATCCCATCCTCTCAGTGAAAATGGTCCAAATGCTCTGTCACAGCACGGCTAATCATCTGTCGGTTCTCAATCAGGTTGGAGTAGAATCCATTGATTATTTTGCGTTTGTCATCAAGCCCAGCCTTCAGGAGTTTGAAGCTCGTCACAGTCATTCAATACCAGAATCCTACTCGGAATACCACAGACAAGGTTAGACTTTCCGAATTCCCAGGATCCTACTTGAAATACCACAGACAAGGTTAGACTTTCCGGATCCCCATGAATGCCGCCATCTCTCTAGCTTATACCACGAAGATTCTGTTGGGGAATCTAAGAGATATGCGCCCGGCCTAGAGTAGAACGGAAGTGGTTGTCAGTCATGCACGTTCATAGGTGAGAATGATGATTAGTGTCACGGATCATCACATTCATCAAAGTGTTGTGCAACGTATATCTTGGAATAAGAATAAAAGAGAATTGAATAGAAAGTAATAATAATTGTATTGAAACTTGAGGTACAGCAGAGGTCCACACCCTTAATCTATGGTGTGCAGAAACTCCAACGTTGAAAATACATAAGTGAAAGGTTCAGGCATGGCCGAATGTCCAGCCCCCATGGTCTAAGGACTAGGCGTCCAGAGATGTCTAATACACTAGTAAAAAGTCCTATTTATAATAAACTAGCTACTAGGGTTTACATGAGTAAGTAATTGATGCATAAATCCACTTCCGGGGCCCACTTGGTGTATGCTTGGGCTGAGCTTGATCTATCCACGAGCTGAGGCTTTTCTTGGAGTTGAACTCCAAGTTATAACGTGTCTTGGGCGTTCAACTCCGGATCATGACGTGTTTCTGGCGTTTAACTCCAAACAGCAGCATGTACTTGGCGTTCAACGCCAAGTTACGTCATCAATTTCCGAATAAAGTATGAACTATTATATATTGCTGGAAAGCTCTGGATTTCTACTTTCTAACGCCATTGAGAGCTCGCCAATTGGAGTTCTGTAGCTCCAGAAAATCTATTTCGAGTGCAGGAAGGTCAGATTCCAACAGCATCAGCAGTCCTTTTGTCAGCCTTTTTCAGAGTTTTGCTCAAGTCCCTCAATTTCAGCCAGAAATTACCTGAAATCACAGAAAAACACACAAACTCATAGTAAAGTCCAGAAATGTGAATTTAACATAAAAACTAATGAAAACATCCCTAAAAGTAGCTTGAACTTACTAAAAACTACCTAAAAACAATGCTAAAAAGCGTATAAATTATCCGCTCATCAAAATCCCTCTAATGTAATGTACCTAATAGAAGAGAAGTCTTCCCTTTTTATAACTAATCCTAATTAATTTAAAATCTAATATTTTAAATTAAGATAACATCTTTTCCTAAAAGATAAGATTTAAAATCAAATTTGAATTTAAATCAGAATTAACTAACTACTCCGCGTCTTGTAACGTGGGGACCACTTGGCTTCACTGGATCCGCGCCTAACTTGGATGCTAAAATGGGGCCCAAAAATCACCCCTCAGCATTTTTTGCATTTTCTGCACGTGGCGCATGTCACGTGTACGCGTCAGTCACGCGTACACGTCGATGGTCTTTTCTGCGAGTCACGCGGACGCGTCGGTCACGCATACGCGTCGCTGAGCAAATCTGCAAATCACACGTACGTGTCAGTCACGCGTACGCATTGCCATGGATAGCTCCAAATCATGCGTACGCGTCAGTCACGCGCACGCATCGCTCCTCGTTGAAATTTCTTTTGATTCTTGAGCTGCAGAAACTCCATCAAATCCAGTCGAATGCTACCTAAAATAAACAAAATTGCAAAAGAATCAAAGCAGCATTCATATTGGCTAAAAGATAATTAATTCTTTATTAAACTCAACAATTTAGATGCAAATTTACTAGGAAAAGATAGCAAAGATGCTCACGCATCACAACACCAAACTTAAACTGTTGCTTGTCCTCAAGCAACCAAAACTAATATAAGCTTAGGATGTAAATTTGCATGAGAATGAGAGTTCGATTAAGCTCATGTCTCTTTTTATAGTGGGGATTATAACTGTAATCCTGAATAAGTTTGGCACCTCACTCTCCTTTGAATCAAGAATGTTATTGTCATTCAGAATTAGAGTCCGGATAATATTATGAATTCTCTAATCTTTACATTTCAGTTTAATCCTTGAACACAGCAACATTTACTTTAATTTATTTTTCTTTGGTGCTTTGCACCTTGAGCCTAGCCATGACTTTAAATGTTTTGTCTCAAGGATTACTTGACACAGAAACACCACAAGCACTTAACTGGGGGACTCTCTTTGAGTCCTGATTTTTCTTTTAGTTACTCCCAAACAGTGGTGCTCAAAGCCTTTTGCATACTCTGTTAAACGCACTTGGTCTCGACTCTAAGTGTTCTGTCTCAAGGATTACTTGACACAATCATACCACAAGCATGTGACTAGGGAAACAACTCTTTGAGATTTTAATCATGTCTGACCTCCCTAGTCATTGATGCTCAGAGCCTTGGACCTTGCTTTTATTATTATTTATTTATTATAAATTTTTTTTCTTTCTTTTGCTGTTTCTTTTGCTTCTAGGATTAAATTTTTATTTATTTCAGAGAAGTCATAATAATTCTCTAAATTCCTATTCCTTATACTTCAACATCCCTTGATTCAAATTCAAATATGCACTGTTCATATCATGCATTCAAAAATCACAGAAAATACCACCATTTAAGTAAATAAGACTATTCTTAGAATTAACTCAATTTTTCATGCAATATATCACTTTTAAAATTTTTTTTAGATTCAAGTTTAGTGAGTGGTACATGAAACATCTTTTCAGCATTAAAGAAATAAAAAAAACTAGTCCTAGAATTCTAACTAATAAAAGATCATGCAACAGTGCAAAGCAAAATAGCAGAAAGCCAGAACATAACATAGAAAAAAAAGAAGGGAGGAATAAAATGAAAGGAACTCAACCACCTTAGTTATCCTAACAGTCGCTTTATTCTTTAGGTTGTGTTCCTCAGTGAAGATGATTCGCCTCCCTTTTGTGCCAGAAAAAACCAATAAGCGCAGCGTCAACACCAAACTTAAATGTATGCTTGTCCTCAAGCAAAGAAGAACTGAAAATAGAAGAGACGAAGATTATGAGGAGAGAAAACTAAAAGGATAAAACAATAAGAGAGAATTAGGATTGGGAGGGAGAGAGAAAGAAAACTGGGCGGCGCAAGCGACGCGTACGCGTACGGCACGCGTACGCGTGGGTCGCGAATACTTCATAATGACGCGTTAGCGTCAGGCATGCGTCCTGATAAACCCCAATTTGACGGTTTATCTTGTATTGAATTTAGAGTATTTTGATGACCTTTTCTCGCATTTAACCTATTAATTAGCATGGTTTTGTAATCTCTCCCGTATTTGTGCTTAAGTGTAAAAACATGCCTTTTAAGCCTTATTTTGATGAATTCTAATTCCTCTTTGATTTCATAAGATGCCTTGATGTGTTTGCTAGTAATTCCAGGATCGAAATAGGCTAGGCATGGATCAAAGGGAGCAAGGAAGGAAGCATACAAGTGGAGAGAAGCATGAAAAGTCAAAGAAGTGAAATCAGCCAAGCACGCGGACGCGCACGCGCACAAGACGCTCGCGCACACATTGCAGAATCGGCCAAGGGCGCGCACGCATACCGTGCGTGCACGCGTCGCAGTCCGCACATGACTTCATTAAAGCAACACGTGCCTGGCAATTTGGAAGGGTTTCTGAACCCATTTTGGCGCCAATTGCTGATAGAAAGCAATAAAAGGGTCAAGGATTGAAGGGGAAGACAATCTTGGAATCATTTTTGGCATCATTAGGATTAGGATTAGTTAGTTTTAGAGAGAGAAGCTCTCACTTCTCTCTAGAATTAGGATTAGGTTTAGGTTAATTTCTCTTCTTAGATCTAGGTTTAATTCATGCTTTGATTCACTTTTCCTTTATCAATTCTTAATCTTCTCCTCTTCCTCTCTCTAGTTATGTGCTTTAATAATTGTAATTCTTCACTTTGTTCTGGATAGATTGTTGTTCCTTTATTTTCTTTCAATAATGCAATTTGAGGTAATTCATGATAATTGTGATTTCCTTGATTGTTGTTGTTAATTCTTTGCAATAATTGTTGTTAGATTCTATTCTTGTTATCAATTTACTATGCTTTCCTTTTATGCCTTCCAAGTGTTTGATGAAATGCTTGGTTGGATTTTAGTGTAGGTTTTGTTTCCCTTGGCCTAGGTAGAGTAATTAGTGACTCTTGAGTTATCTAATTCCTTTGTTGATTGATAATTAGAAGTTGCTAATTGATTAGAATGCCTCTAAAGTTAGTCTTTCCTTTAGGAGTTGATTAGGACTTGAGGAATCAAATTGATTCATCCACTTGACTTTCCTCCATGGTTAGAGGTTAACTAAGTGGGAGCAATGAACAATTCTCATCACAATTGAGGAGGATAACTAGGATAGGACTTCTAGTTCTCATATCTTGCCAAGAGCTTTGCTAGTTGTTAGTTTATTTTCTTTGCCATTTATATTTCTTGTCTAAAATCTTAAAAACCCCAAATATAACTCACAACCAATAACAAGACACTTTATTGTAATTCCTAGGGAGAACGACCCGAGGTTTGAATACTTCGGTTTATAAATTTTAGGGGTTTGTACTAGTGACAAACAACTTTTTGTATGAAAGGATTATTGTTTGGTTTAGAAACTATACTTGCAACGAGAATTCATTTGTGAAATTCTATACCATCAAAAATCTAATCATCAAAATGGCGCCGTTGCCGGGGAGTTGCAATGGTGTTATGTTATTGGTTGTTGTATATATGTGAATAGTGTGAATATCTTGCTCTTGATTTATTTTCTAGTTTTTGTTAGTTTTATTTTGCTTTTCCATTATGAATTCTCACTTTGGCTATGAGTTTGGTTCTAATTATGTTGTAGAAAATGAGAGCTCCAATGAGAATGTGTATCAAGGATGGGACAACCAAAGGTAGGAGAAGCCATATGCTTATGATCAATCCTCATGGCAACAACCTCCACCAATGCACTATGAAGAAGAGTCATTCTATGATGCATATCAATCCAATGGCTATGGTGAATCACCTTGTGACTTGCAAGAACCACCACCATATGCCTATGAACCATATCCTCAACATAACTCTCAACCATACTCACAAGCCTTTCCACATCAAGCACCTTCCTATGATCCATATCCACCATATGACCAATCATCCAGGCCATATTCTTATGACCATTATGAGCAAGAACCCTTAGAACCACCACAACCCTATCAAGATTACTCCCAAGAACCACCTCAATACACACAATCTCCACAACCTTACCAAGAAGAACCACCTTCCTACCATGAATCCTCTCTCCAAAATAATGAACCTTCCTACTCACCCCAAGCCCCAATGGACGATTCTCTCACTTTGTTACTTCAAGGACAAGAAGCCATGAAGCGGGATACACTTGAGTTTGTGACCAACTTGACTAAGGTAGTACACGTTCTAGCCTACCAATGTTTGAACACTCAAGGTACTTCCGTAGCCACATGCGAAAAACCTAAAGAAGAGCAAAGTATGAAGGAGAAATTGGAAAATCCGGCGGAGAAGGAGGAGTCGAATTTTGTGTTGGAACAATTGGAGAAGCCTATGATCATTGAAGAAAAGGAAGAAGTGGTTGAAGATTTAGGAGATGTTGAAAGTCCATGGGAATGTAGCATCATGGAGAACTCTTCCAAGAAGCTTGATATTGATGTTGAAGAGGATGCGCAACCTCCAAGGCATGTCATAGTGCATGTTTGGGCGCCATTATTTTGTTAAAAAAAGATCTTTTTTCATTGAAAAAATATCTTTTTTTATTTTTTAACATGTTTGGCAAATTTCTAGTAGTAAAAGTAAAAGCACTAGTAAAATAAAAAAAAAGATCTTTTTTGAGAAGCTGTAATTTACATCTTTTTTTAAAAGATCTTTTTTCCTTAAAAAAAAGATATTTTTCATGTAATAAATAAACAAAAAAGTACTTTTATATTGTTATACCCAAACATAATTGATAGATAAAAAGACCTTTTTACATGAGATATCCAAACATAAAATTACTTTTACTTCTCTATAAGATCTTTTAAAAAAAGATAACTCGAAAAAATATCTTTTCTTAAAAGCTCACCCAAACAAGCCCATAGTTGAAGACTTGGAAGAGGTTTATCATGAGATGGATTCAATCATGGACGAATTTCTCTCCACAATGGAACCCTCTCCCATTGGAAATGGAGTTGAAATTATAGAAGAGTGTGCACAACCTCCCATACCCTTGGTGAGCAATGAGAAAAAGAGCTACCAAGAGGAAAACGTTGGCATGGTGTATATCGAAATTGAAGAATATGAAGAGGTTGACCAAGAAATGGATTTATTCATCAATGAATTTCTATCCAAAATTGAATCACCTCCTATTCGGCAAGAAATCAAAGTTCTTGAAGACAACACCAAGCCATGTGATAAAAGGAGAAAGGTTGAAATTGAGGAAGCTCGCAAAGAGGTGAAAATACACAAAGAAGAGCACAAAGAAGTAGACCTTGCATTGTCTAAGTGTGGGGAGGTCTCCCTTCCCGAGTCACCATCCAACACAACATTCAAGTGGGTAAAATTCTTATCCATAAGCTTTACTTTCTCGTTTGAATATGGTTTGATTGAAACGGATGCACAACTTAGAGCTCTTTGTGGAATTAAAAGCAAGAATGAGTTGTGTAGTGGTTGCAAGTTAGGAATTAGGCTCATTAAGGTCAAAGCTTCAAGGTATAGGAATGATGATTGGAAGAATGCCACTCTACAAGGGTCTCAACGGAAGGCTTGGTATGTTAAAGAGAATTCTATATGTCAACCACCCGAAAAGAGAGAGTATGAAGACCAAATCGAAGACGGGTACGAAAACAAGATATGGGATCCCGGTCCGCTAAGTGAAGACCAACTATGGGGACGCATATCTTGGGTAGAACTCTACCCAAGCTCGATGAAGATGGTTGGAAATTCTGTCAACCAATTGAGAGGCAAAGATCTCTGGAGATTCAAGGATGAGTACAAACACAAGCCACCATGACAATGAGTCTCTCAACATGTCCAACTTAAGGACTTAAAATAAAAGTGCTAGGTGGGAGACACCCCACCATGGTAAACTCTTTCCATTCTCTTTTAATTTTGCTTAATAAGTGATTTGAGTTGCCATTGTAGGTAGATGTTTCATATAAATTTGTTTGTACAACTTAATTGTTAGCATAGTCACATTTTTGTGAGTTGTATGATGGATGATTGAATAAAGAGTTGTGAGCAGTATAGGGGGCACCTGAGCACAATTTTTCTGCTTAAAGGGCAATATAAAAAAAAAGGGGTTAGACGCGCGCACACAATGTACACGCACGCGCCCTTGAGTAGCTGCATCATCACCCAAATTCCAGAGAGTTGGGTCTCTCTTGGGCAAACACTACGCCCTGAGCCCAACACAACCCACGCTGACGCGCACTACGAGCGTGCGCGCCGATCACGAGAACAAGGAAGTGCACGCAGATGCACACCTGCCGCGTCCGCGTCGATCTGCTGCTGCAACTTCTGAGCCACTATCCAGAGAGTTGCGCTGGACCTGGGCCAACTTTAAGCCCCCAGCACAACTCATCTCGCGCAAACGCGCACTCGCCGCGTGCACGCCCATATACAAAAAGAGGAAAGGACGCGAGTGCACGCATCGCGCCTGCGCGCCTTATGATAAACTACCAATGTACGCGAACGCGCACTTACCGCGCGCGCATCCCCTAGCTGATGCCACCATTCCAGGCCTTTGTCCAGAGAGTTGGGCGCGCACTGCGCCCACTCTAAGCCTCTAGCCCAACTCAATGCACGCGTGCACGCACTGTATGCGCACGCGCACCTATATAGTTTCCCCATCCACGCTTGAGCGCGTTGTACGCGCACGCGTAGGTCCTTAATCTCATCAATGTACGCGGACGCGCATTCGATTCGAAAAGAAGATAACCCTAGTGCGCGAAGAGCACTGCGCAGTCATGCACCTCTCATCTCTCTTCTTCTCCCCCTTCCACCATCTCCGTCCTCTCTCTCTTTTCGGCAACCACCAGCGGCCACATTCGCCGCCACACCACTGACCCCACTCACCCATTATCACTCCTTCTCATTCTCCCACTTCCCTCCATCTCTCATCTCGCCTTCTCACAACCACCATCTCCGTCCTCTCTCTCTTTTCGGCCACCACCACCACACGGCCAGCCCCTCTCTCTCTCACCATCAGCACCAACCCTTCTTCGCTTTCTCTCTCTCTCTCATTTACCCACTCCGCCCCTGTCTCTCACTCCCTCGTCGCCGCCAGCAGAACCACCACTACTCCACCGTGACCACCATCCTCCGCGGCGGTGCTCTGCCCAGCTTATTTCTCTGCCGCCCCTACTTCCCATTTCTATTTCTTCTTACTCTGCTCCCAGGTTCCGTGCTCCAACTTTGCTTTCTATTAATTTTTCGTTTCTGTTAGCTACTGTTAATTTTCTGTTAGTTAGTTAGAATTGAAATTTTGCATGTTAGGCTAGATAGAAATAATTGCGGTTAGGTAGCTAGGGCTGGATAGAGGATTCTAGGCCTGATAAGTGCTCCGTTTGTGCATATTTGCTGTTTGTTTACTTGGGTGTGGTATGCTGATTTTGGATTTCTTTTTCTGCAATTTGTGTTGCCTGAATGTCGTACCACTGCTGCTGTGCTTACTTGATGTTGCCTTCTTGCTATTTGTGCTACCTTGCTATCCGGGAACGTCCAATTTTAAGCCAAAATGCTGCCCAATTTTCAAGAAATCTATTTTCATTTTAGTCTCTATTGTAATTTGGGCTAATTTCCGTTTCCTTTTGACTTCCGGGATTTGCACCACTCATTGTGAACATGAACCACAACTTCTCTTTTATTTGAGCCTAAATATCATCATACCACTAATCCACTTTTCTAACTTACTAATTTCTTTAACCATTTAACTTCTCCTCACATTTAACCCTCTCTAACCATTCTTTCAAAAGTATGATGATTTTATTGCTTAATGAGTAAGAGTTGCTAATTTTAGTAAACATTGCATTCTTGGTTTACTTGTTCACTTATGCTTACTTGTTTACCAATTCTTTTCGAGTTCAGTTCACATCATGATTGTTTATTAGCCAATTGATATCCTGAACATGCCTTCTTTGCTACATGCTAAGTGTTTTATTCCTTATATTCTATCATATTTTTCAGGATGTCAGATAAAGGAAAAGCCATAGCCACTACCTCCATGAAAAGAAAACATTCTACACCCCCTATCCCCTCCATTTACAAGAATTATGCTAAAAATTCATTGAATGACGAGGAAAAGGAAAATCAGTTGCTACCCTCTACCGATCCAACAAAGTTTCCCAATCTTTACTGTGAGCTTCGCCTTTCCAAGTATCAGACGACGAAACTGAATACTGAGAAGAAGCTTGTCCTTCCCAATGATGTGAGACGAGCCATCACTAGTCGCATCCTAGAGTTGGGTATGGACTTTGTTGATAGAGATTTGGGAGATATCAACATTTCTTGGGTTAAGGAATTCTATTGCAACTTCTTCAGTCCCACTTTGGATTCAGTTCAGGTGAGGGGTAGAGAGATTATGATCACTGAGTTAGCCATAGAGGAGGCATTGTAGTGCCGACATCTCACTGATGGCACCTGCGCTCATCAGCAGGCTGAGATAGCTATTCACGGCATGATCTTTGACTCTGAGGCGCTTAGGCGCGTGGTTGGTTTACCAGATGCCACTTGGGTCATGGATGCGACCAACACCAAGCCCAAAGGGATGCTTTTTGCTCATCTGACTAGAGAAGCAAAGACTTGGCGGATGATATTTTCCCATTATGTCTTACCCACCACTCACTTTTCTGAGATCCCTACGGAGATGCTACTTTTGATTGGTTGTGTTATGGAGGGAAAGGAGGTTTATTTTCCTCGACTTATTCGGCAGTGTATGTGGCGAGCACATATACGTGGCCTACTCCCATTTCCCACCTTGATTACCAGTATGGCCACCTTGGCTGAGGTCCCCAGGTTGGATGATGATGTGACATCCCCACCCCCAGATGACGATGACAAGGAGGTTACTATTCCTTGGGGTGGTTGGGTGCACAAGAAGCCCCCGGCTAGACGCTGATCTAGGGCTTGAGCAGTGGTTGGGGCAGCTGGATCTTCAGCAGCCCCATCTTCTTCTACAGCAACTCCATCTTCTTCGACAGCCCCTTCTTCAGCACCTGAGCCGACTTACCTACTGGTTCAGCGTCTGTTTCGGTTCTTGGAGCGCGAAAAGCGCCACATCAGGCGCCAACTGGATCGGATTGATCAGGCACTCATCTCCCTGGGCGCCGAGTTACCTCCGCTCCCAGACTCTCCGGCCTCCGATAAGCAGGAGCATCAGAAGGAGGACACCCATGAGGAGCCACTTCAGCAGGACGCACCTCCAGCTGCACCAGATACAGAGACTCCGCAGCCTTAGACAGGGTCAGCACCTACCAGTGTACCTACCCCTGATCCTCAGGTTTAGCATCGAGGACAATGCTCGATCTTAAGTGTGGGGAGGTCACCAGTAGCATCATTAGAGGACCGGTGAACATTTTAGTTATGCTGCCTAGTATCTCATTTTACGTACTTTATGTATATAGTTGTCATTTTGGGTTATTTTAGATACTTCTGACTGGATTTTAGATATTTTGGATACTTCTGCTTGTTTTTAGATGTTTATGGATGATGGATGTTATGCTTTTAGATAGATTTCTCTTTATGTCCATTTTGCATATTTTCTTTTTTTTAGCATATGGTTGTGATCGAAAGTGCTTTTGAATTGTCAATACTTAGGAACCCTTTTCGCATAAAAAAATTGGTTTTAAGTGAAAAAGGAAAGGGTAAACTAAGGAAAAATTTTTGAATTTTTCAATCACAACAATGCTTAGTCAAATATTGTGATTTTCCAAGAAACTTACTTATAGGGCACCAACCCAATTGATTGAAAAAAAAAATATTTTGGTGGAACTTGCTTGAATTTTATATTTTGTGAAGCATGTATTAAGCTTAGAACACAAGCTTGTGAGACTTGAGCCTATTGATGTGGTTACATTTTATAACCACTTGTTTTCCATTCTTGTGTGCAATTGTTCTCTCTCTATGATTGTGATCCTTGATTTGCTTGATTCTATATGTCCATTTATTTCTTGTATTCATGCATTTGTATGATTGAGGCCATTATTTCATTAGCCCACATACCCAAATAGCCTATCATTTACTCTCCATTGTTAGCCAATTTTGAGCCTACGCTTAACCAACTTATTCTCATTTTAGCTCATTGCAAGCCCAAGGCGAAAAACCAATGAAAGTCCCTTGTTTGGATCTTTGATTAGCCTAGGCTAGTGAGAGTGTTTATTATTCAAAGTTGGTAAGGCTTGGGAACATTGGATGGGATAAAAAGGGTAGTACACTTCTATATTTAGGAATTGGGAATATATTTATGTATTGATTGAATGTATAAGACCTTATGCAATTGATGCCCTAGTAGAAAGTATAAAAAGAAAAGAAAAAACAAGCGAAAAAATAAAATGAAAATGAAAAATAAAAAAGAGACGAAAATGAAAAAGAAAGCAATCAAAGGGGACAAAATGCCCTAAAGTGAAGCTCAATAAAGGGAATCATTGCATAAGTGTTAAAAATCAAGGAATAGGATGCATGAATATGTAAGAAAAAGTGAAGAATAGGTAGTTAGAATAGTTTGAACTTATATAGGTCATTACATAGGTAGGTGGGAAAGTCTATGCTAATCAAAGATCTAATCTCTAGCCCACTTAACCATAAATGATCCTACCTTAACCCTAACCCCATTACAACCTAAATGAAAGACCTCATGATGAATGTATGCATGCATTGAATAGGTGTTGATGGTTAGAAGAAAATCAAATTTTGAAAAGCATGATTAGAAGAGAATTGAGTGAATTAACCCTTAAACACTTGAGTGAATAGAGCGGATACACATCCGGTGAGGGTTCAAAAGTTCAATCACATGTGTTCACTCATATTATCTATATTCTTGCAAGCATGAATTTCTTTTGATAATTCAATACAATTGTGGTTTGGATTTAATTCCTATTGTCCTAGCTATTATGCTTATACATGTCTCTTGAGAATTGATATGTTTGAACTAAGCATTCCCACTTGCTTTAGATAGTTGCATTTAGATAGGACTCATATAGTTTAGTTTCATATTAATAAATGTCATACCCCTTAGTTCCTTCTTATTTTAGCATGAGGACATGCTAAGGTTTAAGTGTGGGGAGGTTGATAAACCCCAATTTGACAGTTTATCTTGTATTGAATTTAGAGTATTTTGATGACCTTTTCTCGCATTTAACCTATGAATTAGCATGGTTTTGTAATCTCTCCCGTATTTGTGCTTAAGTGTAAAAACATGCCTTTTAAGCCTTATTTTGATGAATTCTAATTCCTCTTTGATTCCATAAGATGCCTTGATGTGTTTGCTAGTAATTCCAGGATCGAAATAGGCTAGGCATGGATCAAAGGGAGCAAGGAAGGAAGCATACAAGTGGAGAGAAGCATGAAAAGTCAAAGAAGTGAAATCAGCCAAGCACGCGCACGCGCACAAGGCGCTCGCGCGCACATTGCAGAATCGGCCAAGGGCGCGCACGCGTCGCAGTCCGTACATGACTTCATTCAAGCAACACGTGCCTGGCGATTTGGAAGGGTTTTTGAACCCATTTTGGCCCCAATTGCTGATAGAAAGCAATAAAAGGGTCAAAGATTGAAGGGGAAGACAATCTTGGAATCATTTTTGGCATCATTAGGATTAGGATTAGTTAGTTTTAGAGAGAGAAGCTCTCACTTCTCTCTAGAATTAGGATTACGTTTAGGTTAATTTCTCTTCTTAGATCTAGGTTTAATTCATGCTTTGATTCACTTTTCCTTTATAAATTCTTAATCTTCTCCTCTTCCTCTCTATAGTTATGTGCTTTAATAATTGTAATTCTTCACTTTGTTCTGGATAGATTGTTGTTCCTTTGTTTTCTTTCAATAATGCAATTTGAGGTAATTCATGATAATTGTGATTTCCTTGATTGTTGTTGTTAATTCTTTGCAATAATTGTTGTTAGATTCTATTCTTGTTATCAATTTACTATGCTTTCCTTTTATGCCTTCCAAGTGTTTGATGAAATGCTTGGTTGGATTTTAGTGTAGGTTTTGTTTCCCTTGGCCTAGGTAGAGTAATTAGTGACTCTTGAGTTATCTAATTCCTTTGTTGATTGATAATTAGAAGTTGCTAATTGATTAGAATGCCTCTAAAGCTAGTCTTTCCTTTAGGAGTTGATTAGGACTTGAGGAATCAAATTGATTCATCCACTTGACTTTCCTCCATGGTTAGAGGTTAACTAAGTGGGAGCAATGAACAATTCTCATCACAATTGAGGAGGATAACTAGGATAGGACTTCTAGTTCTCATATCTTGCCAAGAGCTTTGCTAGTTGTTAGTTTATTTACTTTGCCATTTATATTTCTTGTCTAAAATCTTAAAAACCCCAAATATAACTCACAACCAATAACAAGACACTTTATTGTAATTCCTAGGGAGAACGACCCGAGGTTTGAATACTTCGATTTATAAATTTTAGGGGTTTGTACTAGTGACAAACAACTTTTTGTATGAAAGGATTATTGTTTGGTTTAGAAACTATACATGCAACGAGAATTCATTTGTGAAATTCTATACCATCAAAATTCTAATCATCACGTCCGCGTGCCCTGAATTTTGTGCGATTTGCGCGAAGCCAGCCGCGCGCCTGCTGATAGCGCGAAATTGTGATCACTACAACTTCGCACAACTAACCAGCAAGTGTACTGGGTCGTCCAAGTAATAAACCTTACGCGAGTAAGGGTCGATCCCACAGAGATTGTTGGTATGAAGCAAGCTATGGTCACCTTGTAAATCTTAGTCAGGCAAACTCAAATGGGTATGGTGATAAACGAATAAAACATAAAGATAAAGATAGAGATTCTTATGTAATTCATTGGTAGGAATTTCAGATAAGCGTATGAAGATGCTTGTCCCTTCCGTCTCTCTGCTTTCCTACTGTCTTCATCCAATCCTTCCTACTCCTTTCCATGGCAAGCTTAAGCAAGGGTTTCACCGTTGTCAGTGGCTACCTCCCATCCTCTCAGTGGAAATGTTCAACGCACCCTGTCACGGCACGGCTATCCATCTGTCGGTTCTCGATCAGGCCGGAATAGAATCCAGTGATTCTTTTGCGTCTGTCACTAACGCCCCGCCCTCAGGAGTTTGAAGCACGTCACAGTCATTCAATCATTGAATCCTACTCAGAATACCACAGACAAGGTTAGACCTTCCGGATTCTCTTGAATGCCGCCATCAGTTCTAGCTATACCACGAAGATTCCGGTTAAAGAATCCAAGAGATATTCACCCAGTCTAAGGTAGAACGGAGGTGGTTGTCAGTCACACGTTCATAGGTGAGAATGATGATGAGTGTCACGGATCATCACATTCATCAAGTTGAAGAACAAGTGATATCTTAGAACAAGAACAAGCGGAATTGAATAGAAGAACAATAGTAATTGCATTAATACTCGAGGTACAGCAGAGCTCCACACCTTAATCTATGGTGTGTAGAAACTCCACCTTCTGTTTTTCATTCTGTTTTTGCTTTTTTCATTGATTTTGTGACTTCTCATGATCATCAACCTACAAAAAATATAAAATAACAAAAGAGAATAGATAAAATATAACATTGGGTTGCCTCCCAACAAGCGCTTCTTTAATGTCATTAGCTTGACAGAGGACTCTCATGGAGCCTCAGAAATGTTCAGAGCTATGTTGGAACCTCCCAACACCAAACTTAGAGTTTGAATGTGGGGGTTCAACACCAAACTTAGAAGTTGGTTGTGGCCTCCCAACACCAAACTTAGAGTTTGACTGTGGGGGCTCTGTTTGGCTCTGTTTTGAGAGAAGCTCTTCATGCTTCCTCTCCATGGTGACAGAGGGATATCCTTGAGCCTCAAACACAAAGGATTCTTCATTCACTTGAATGATCAGTTCTCCTCTATCAACATCAATCACAGCCCTTGCTGTGGCTAGGAAGGGTCTGCCAAGGATGATGGATTCATCTATGCACTTCCCAGTTTCTAGGACTATGAAATCAGTAGGGATGTAATGGCCTTCAACTTTTACCAGAACATCCTCTACAAGTCCATAGGCTTGTTTTCTTGAATTGTCTGCCATCTCTAGTGAGATTTTTGCAGCTTGCACCTCAAAGATCCCTAACTTCTCCATTACAGAGAGAGGCATGAGGTTTACACTTGACCCTAAGTCACACAAGGCCTTCTTGAAGGTCATGGTGCCTATGGTACAAGGTATTGAAAACTTCCCAGGATCCTGTCTCGTTTGAGGCAGTTTCTGCCTAGACAAGTCATCCAGTTCTTTGGTGAGCAAAGGGGGTTCATCTTCCCAAGTCTCATCCCCAAATAACTTGTCATTTAGCTTTATGATTGCTCCAAGGTACTTAGCAACTTGCTCTTCAGTGACATACTCATCCTCTTCAGAGGAAGAATACTCATCAGAGCTCATGAATGGCAGAAGTAAGTCCAATGGAATCTCTATGGTCTCATTTTGAGCCTCAGATTCCCATGGTTCCTCATTGGGGAACTCATTGGAGGCCAGTGGACGTCCATTGAGGTCTTCCTCAGTGGCGTTTACTGCCTCTTCTTCCTCCCAAAATTCAGCCATGTTGATGGCCTTGCACTCTCCTTTTGGATTTTCTTCTATATTGCTTGGAAGAGTACTAGGAGGGAGTTCAGTAATTTTCTTGCTCAGCTGTCCCACTTGTGCCTCCAAGTTTCTAATGGAGGACCTTGTTTCAGTCATGAAACTTTGAGTGGTTTTGATTAGATCAGAGACCATGGTTGCTAAGTCAGAGGTATTCTGCTTAGGACTCTCTGTCTGTTGCTGAGAAGATGATGGGAAAGGCTTGCTATTGCTAAACCTGTTTCTTCCACCATTATTATTGTTGAAACCTTGTTGAGGTTTCTGTTGATCCTTCCATGAGAGATTTGGATGATTTCTCCATGAAGAATTATAGGTGTTTCCATAGGGTTCTCCCACGTAATTCACCTTTTCCATTGAAGGGTTCTCAGGATCATAAGCTTCTTCCTCAGATGAAGCTTCTTTAGTACTGCTTGGTGCATTTTGCATTCCAGACAGACTTTGAGAAATCATATTGACTTGTTGAGTCAATATTTTATTCTGAGCCAGTATGGCATTCAGAGTGTCAATCTCAAGAACTCCTTTCTTCTGACTAGTCCCATTGTTCACAGGATTTCTTTCAGAAGTGTACATGAATTGGTTATTTGCAACCATTTCAATTAGCTCTTGAGCTTCTGTAGGCGTCTTCTTCAGATGAAGAGATCCTCCAGCAGAGCTATCCAAAGACATCTTGGACAGTTCAGAGAGACCATCATAGAAAATACCTATAATGCTCCATTCAGAAAGCATGTCAGAAGGACACTTTCTGATTAATTGTTTGTATCTTTCCCAAACTTCATAGAGGGATTCTCCTTCCTTCTGTCTGAAGGTTTGGATTTCCACTCTAAGCTTACTCAATTTTTGAGGTGGAAAGAACTTTGCCAAGAAGGCATTGACTAGCTTTTCCCAAGAGTCCAGGCTTTCTTTAGGTTGTGAGTCCAACCATGTCCTAGCTCTGTCTCTTACAGCAAAAGGGAATAGCATAAGTCTGTAGACCTCAGGGTCAACCCCATTAGTCTTGACAGTGTCACAGATTTGCAAGAATTCAGCTAAAAACTGATGAGGATCTTCCAATGGAAGTCCATGGAACTTGCAATTCTGTTGCATTAGAGAAACTAATTGAGGCTTAAGCTCAAAGTTGTTTGCTCCAATGGCAGGGATAGAGATGCTTCTCCCATAGAAGTTGGGAGTAGGTGCAGTAAAGTCACCCAGCACCTTCCTTGCATTGTTGGCATTGTTGTTGTTTTCGGCTGCCATAGGTTCTTCTTTTTTGAAGATTTCTGTTAGGTCCTCTACAGAGAGTTGTGCGTTGGCTTCTCTTAGCTTTCTCTTCAAGGTCCTTTCAGGTTCAGGATCAGCCTCAACAAGAATGCTTTTGTCCTTGCTCCTGCTCATAAAAAAGAGAAGGGAACAAGAAAATGTGGAATCCTCTATGTCACAGTATAGAGATTCCTTTAGGTGTCAGAGGAAAAGAAAAGTAGAAGACAGAAGTAGAAAATTCGAACTTATCAAAGAAGATGGAGTTCGAATTTTGCATTAAGGAATAGTGTTAGTCCATAAATAGAAGGATGTGAAAAGAAGGGAAGTAATTTTCGAAAATCAACTAAAAGATTTTGAAAACATTTTTGAAAAACTTTGATTGATAATTTTCGAAAACAAAAGTGGGAAAGAAATCAAGTGATTTTTGAAAAAGAATTTGAAATTAGAAATCAAAAAGATTTGATTGAAAGTTATTTTGAAAAAGATGTGGTCAAGAAGATATGATTAGTTTAAAAAGACGTGATTGAGAAGATATGATTTGGAAAACATTTTAAAAAGATTTGATTTTGAAAATTAATGACTTGGCTAACAAGAAAAGATATGATTCAAACATTAAACCTTTCTCAACAGAAAAGGCAACATACTTAAAATGTTGAATCAAATCATTGATTGATAGCAAGTATTTTTAAAAATAGAAAGAAATTGATTTTGAAAACATATGATTGAAAAGATATAATTTGAAAAAGATTTGATTTTGAAAAACTTTGAAAACCTGAAAAAAATTGCATTGAAAAACAGAATCTTCCCTCTTGTGCCATCCTGACGTTAAACGCCCAGAATGGTGCACATTCTGGCGTTTAACGCCCAAAACTATACCCTTTTGGGCGTTAAACGCCCAGCCAGGTACCCTGGCTGGCATTTAAACGCCAGTCTGTCCTTCTTCACTGGGCGTTTTGAATGCCCAGCTTTTTCTGTGTAATTCCTCTGCTGTATGTTCTTGATCTTCAATTCTCTGTATTATTGACTTGAGAAGACACAAATTAAAAATATTTTTGGATTTTTTAATAATAAGGAAAAATCAAAATGCAACAAGAATCAAATAACAATGCATGCAAGACACCAAACTTAGCAGTTTGTATACTACTGACACTAATGAGAATGCATATGAGACACACAAAACACTCAAGTCAAGAGAATTTAAAGATTAGAGTAAGAAATCATCAAGAACATCTTGAAGATCACTAAGACACATGAATGAATGCATGCAATTGACACCAAACTTAACATGAGACTAGTGTCTCAACAAGAAACATAGAATATTTTTTTGTTTTTATGATTTTGTAAATTTTTTTGTGCTTTTTCGAAAATTAAGTGGAAAAAGATATCAAAGTTCTTAATGAGAATTCCAGGAATCAGTGCAATGCTAGTCTAAGACTCCGGTCCAGGAATTAGACATGGCTTCACAGCCAGCCAAGCTTTCAAGGAAAGCTTCGGTCCAAAACACTAGACATGGCCAATGGCCAGCCAAGCCTTAGCAGATCACTGCTCCAAAAGCAAGATTGATAGAAATCAACAAGCTCTTGTGATGATAAGTTGAAACCTCGGTCCAATGGAATTAGACATGGCTTCACAGCCAGCCAGATTTCAACAAATCATCATGAAACTCTAGAATTCATCTTTAAGAACTCCAAAAAAAAATAAATACCTAATCTAAGCAACAAGATAAACCGTCAGTTGTCCAAACTCAACAATCCCCGGCAACGGCGCCAAAAACTTGATAGCGCGAAATTGTGATCACTACAACTTCGCACAACTAACCAGCAAGTGTACTGGGTCGTCCAAGTAATAAACCTTACGCGAGTAAGGGTCGATCCCACAGAGATTGTTGGTATGAAGCAAGCTATGGTCACCTTGTAAATCTTAGTCAGGCAAACTCAAATGGGTATGGTGATAAACGAATAAAACATAAAGATAAAGATAGAGATACTTATGTAATTCATTGGTAGGAATTTCAGATAAGCGTATGAAGATGCTTGTCCCTTCCGTCTCTCTGCTTTCCTACTGTCTTCATCCAATCCTTCCTACTCCTTTCCATGGCAAGCTTAAGCAAGGGTTTCACCGTTGTCAGTGGCTACCTCCCATCCTCTCAGTGGAAATGTTCAACGCACCCTGTCATGGCACGGCTATCCATCTGTCGGTTCTCGATCAGGCCGGAATAGAATCCAGTGATTCTTTTGCGTCTGTCACTAACGCCCCGCCCTCAGGAGTTTGAAGCACGTCACAGTCATCCAATCATTGAATCCTACTCAGAATACCACAGACAAGGTTAGACCTTCCGGATTCTCTTGAATGCCGCCATCAGTTCTAGCCTATACCACGAAGATTTCGGTTAAAGAATCCAAGAGATATTCACCCAGTCTAAGGTAGAACGGAGGTGGTTGTCAGTCACACGTTCATAGGTGAGAATGATGATGAGTGTCACGGATCATCACATTCATCAAGTTGAAGAACAAGTGATATCTTAGAACAAGAACAAGCGGAATTGAATAGAAGAACAATAGTAATTGCATTAATACTCGAGGTACAGCAGAGCTCCACACCTTAATCTATGGTGTGTAGAAACTCCACCGTTGAAAATACATAAGAACAAGGTCTAGGCATGGCCGAATGGCCAGCCTCCCAATGATCTAAGAACTAGATGTCCAAAGATGATCAAAGGATCAAAAGAAATCCAAAGATTCCAAGATACAATAGTAAAAGGTCCTACTTATAGAGAACTAGTAGCCTAGGGTTTACAGAGATGAGTAAATGACATAAAAATCCACTTCCAGGCCCACTTGGTGTGTGCTTGGGCTGAGCATTGAAGCATTTTCGTGTAGAGACTCTTCTTGGAGTTAAACGCCAGCTTTGGTGCCAGTTTGGGCGTTTAACTCCCATTCTTGTGCCAGTTCCGGCGTTTAACGCTGGAATTCCTGAGGGTGACTTTGAACGCCGGTTTGGGCCATCAAATCTTGGGCAAAGTATGGACTATCATATATTGATGGAAAGCCCAGGATGTCTACTTTCTAACGCCGTTGAGAGCGCGCCAATTGGGCTTCTGTAGCTCCAGAAAATCCACTTCGAGTGCAGGGAGGTCAGAATCCAACAGCATCTGCAGTCCTTTTTAGTCTCTGAATCAGATTTTTGCTCAGGTCCCTCAATTTCAGCTAGAAAATACCTGAAATCACAGAAAAACACACAAACTCATAGTAAAGTCCAGAAAAGTGAATTTTAACTAAAAACTAATAAAAATATACTAAAAACTAACTAGATCATACTAAAAACATACTAAAAACAATGCCAAAAAGCGTACAAATTATCCGTTCATCACCTACGCGACTTTCTGATCGCATGGCTTGGGAACCAAAATTTCATACGATGCGTTCACGTCACACATGCGCACACGTGGATGGCCAAATGTGCAATTGACGCGGCCGCGTCAAGGGTGCGTCCGCATGACCAAATTTGTGCTTTTAGCAACTTCTTGCCCCAAGCCAGCACAACTCTCTACCCAAATAATCTTTTACGTCGCTTTTGCAGGTCACGCATCCGCATCAATGACGTGCCTGCGTGAATGGCCAAAACCACAAATGACGCGAACGCGTGGGGTACGCGAACGCGTGGGATCGTTTGTGCGAAAGGCTCCATTCCTGCGCCACTCCCGCGCATCTCTCTGTTAAATGTTATTTTTCACGCACATGCATATGACACGTACGCGTCAGTGACGTTTGCGCATCAGATGAATGTTTTTTTTTTTTAGCTTGAGGTGTTCGGTTCCTGAGATAAAATAGCTGCATGATCAGAAAATTAGTAAGAACTCAATAAAAATAAAATAAATGCAAAAACTACTACTAGGAATAAACAACTAAGAATGAAAAGAAATGATCATACCACGGTGGGTTGTCTCCCACCAAGCACTTTTAGTTAAAGTCCTTAAGTTGGACATGTGGTGATCTCCTTGTCATGGTGGCTTATGCTTGTACTGATCCAGGAATCCCCACCAATGTTTGTAATTCCTATGGCTACTAGGATCCCAAACCAGGCGTATAATGCCTTTGAGCAAATTGAAGCAAGTGACAAGGCCCCAAGAGAGTTGATTGTGGGAATGAATTCCAGGGTCCCAAATCTTGCTTTTACGTCCGTCTTCTTGTGGATCACCATTATTTCCACCTGGTGGCAAGCAATCTGAATCCTCACAGAGACATCCAAACAACCTTCTAGACGCATTCAAATTAGCTCTACACCAATCCTTGCACTTCAATTTGGAGCATGCAACCATATGGAACCTTGCTTGAAAACTCTTACCACTAACCATATTCCTCTTGCTCTTAATGCCACAAAGAGCTCTAAGTTGACCATCTGTCTCTAGTAGCCCATATTCAAGTGAGAAAGTAATGGTTAAGGATAGGAATTTTACCCACTTGAATGTTGTATTGGATGGTGATGGTGGTTTTGCAAGCTCCACTTCCTTGTGTTCTTCTTTGAATTCTTCTACCTCTTTGCAAGCTTTCTCAATTTTAACCTCTTCCTCTTGGTAGCTGTCTTCTAATTCAATCTCTTCTTCATTGCTTACCAAAGGCATGGGAGGTTGTGCATCTTCCTCCTTTGCTTTTGCATCTTCCTTTTCTTCCATGTGTGAGGATGAAAAGTTCTCTAGTTCACTAGAGTATAAACTCCTTTGATTGATTTCCTCACTTTCTTCCATAGGATCTTGCATTATATCTCTTGGGAAGGAATTTGCTTGCTCCTCTTCCTGTGACTTGATTATTGCTTGCACATAGTTCTCTATATTTTTAACACTTGTCTTTATATCATGTAGGCATTCTTTCAGGAGGAGCTCAAGATCTGATGGTATTTGAGATGAATAGGAAGATGGTGGCTCTTGATATGGGTAGAAGGATGATGGTTCTTGATATAGGTAGAAAGGTGGTGCTTCTTGGTACGAATATGGAGATGGTGGTTCGTGGTATGAATATGGAGGTGGTGACTCTTGATAGTTGGAACATGGAGCACTGAAGTTTCTTTGGTTTTAACTTTGCCAACCAAAATTTGGATAGTTCCTCCATCCACCATAATATGAATCACTACTCGAGTGTGAGTAGTAACCCATGTGATCTCTCTCCATTATTTTTCCTTAGTACAAAACACCAAACAGGATTAAACGTACCATGTGGTAAATAGAAAAGCAAAGAAGAAAGAACAGAATTCTAAGAATTAAAATAAAACTAACTGGGAGACACCAAACTTAATTTTAGAAATTAAGAAAAATATTGGTGCTATTTATTAAATTTTTTTAAATAAATAAATAAATAAAATTTTTTTCTTCGAAAATTTAAAATTTAATTAAAATATTTTTTTTTGAAAATCAAGTAAAAAAAATAAAAGGAAACAGGGGAAGGGGGAGTAAACGAAAAGGAAAAGTAAAGAAAAAAATAACGTAAAGGACAAAAGAAAAAAAAGTTAATGTAAATAAATAAAAAAATAACGTAAAAATTTTTTTTTTTCGAAAATTTAAAGCAAAATTTTTTTTAAATAAAATTAAAACTAAAACGCCTAATCTAAGCAATCAAACAACTAATAGTTGTTAATCACAATCAATCCCCGGCAACGGTGCCAAAAACTTGGTACGGTATTTTACAACCCACACTACTTACCGGCAAGTGCATCGGGTCGTACCAAGTAATACCTTACGTGAGTAAGGGTCGATCCCACGAGGATTGATGGATCAAGTAACAATAATTGATTGATTGGCTTAGTCAGGCAAGCAGAAATTGGTTTTGAGATGTTCAAAATGTTTAAGTTCGAATTCAAAATATCAAAAGTATAGACAATTAAATAAATTGGGAATAAAATATGGATAAACAGTTAAGGCTTTAGAGTTATCTATTTTTCCGGATTAACTTTCCTTACTAACTATTTTAATTATGTAGGATTTAATTTATGACAAACTATATGTGATTAGACCCTAATTCCTTAGACCTTCCTAGTCTCCTCTAAAATTCATTAACTACCAATTCCTTGGTCAATTAATTCCAATTAAAGGGTACATGATCAAATTTCAGTTTGCATGCCACAAAAACTCTAATTACCCAAAGAATAAAAGGATTATATGTCACGTATCCCGTTAAATCAAGATAATTAGAATTTAGGAGAATTTGTTTTCAAGCTGTTGTTCAAGTATAGAGCTTTTTCAAGTTATACAAGAACTCAAATAGAAAGAGGGTCATACTTCCGTTCCACCCAAATTCATAAGATAAAGAACGAAAAAAATTCTTAAATATAAATCCAAAACATAAATTAAAATAGAAAAAGTAATAAAAGCAATCCATACAATAGATAGAGCTCCTAACCTTAACAGTGGAGGTTTAGTTGCTCATGGAATGTAGAATGTAAATTTGTATAGAATTTCCTAATGAAATCCCTCTAATGTAATGTACCTAATAGAATAGAAGTCTCCCCTTTTTATAACTAATCCTAATTAATTTAAAATCTAATATTTTAAATTAAGATAACATCTTTTCCTAAAAGATAAGATTTAAAATCAAATTTGAATTTAAATCAGAATTAACTAACTACTCCGCGTCTTGTAACGTGGGGACCACTTGGCTTTACTAGATCCGCGCCTAACTTGGGTGCTAAAATGGGGCCCAGAAATCACCCCTCAGCGTTTTCTGCATTTTCTGCACGTGGTGCATGTCACGCGTACGCGTCAGTCACGCGTACGCGTCAGTCACGCGTACGCGTCGATGGTCTTTTCTGCGAGTCACGCGGACGCGTCGGTCACGCATACGCGTCGCTGAGCAAATCTTCAAATCACGCGTACTCGTCAGTCACGCGTACGTGTCGCCATGGATAGCTCCAAATCACGTGTACGCGTCAGTCATGCGTACGCATCACTCGTCGCTGAAATCTCTTTTGATTCTTGAGCTATAGAAACTCCTTCAAATCTAGTCGAATGCTACCTAAAATAAACAAAATTACAAAAGACTCAAAATAGCATCCATATTGGCTAAAAGATAATTAATTCTTTATTAAACTCAACAATTTAGATGCAAATTCACTAGGAAAAGATAGGAAAAATGCTCACGCATCAGTATTATACCTAATCAGTTTAAATTTAATTATTCTGTACATTAAAAAATTAAATAACTTATAATTTTTTTTACTTATTAACAATTTACTATTTTTTATTTTTATCTCAAATTTATAATTTAAAAATATAATTTCTTAAAATATTAGAAAAAAATTAACAATTTATAATTTAAAAATATAATTTCTTAAAAATTTTATTATTTAGAGAAATATATGTTAATATATTAGATGCAAAACAAATTAAGAATTATTACAAGAAGTATTGAGAGTAGAAAAGTTACTCAAGAATATCAAATTTTTTATAAGTTAATTGTATATATTGATAGTAGTTAAAATAGTAGTGTTCATATAATATTACTCTTTTAAGAAGATATAATATATTTGATAATATTTTTTATAAATTTCAACAAATTTTGATAATTTGAACAAAAGTTTTAAATAATTGATATCTTAAATTTCTTTTTAAAATAATAAAATTTGACTTAATAAGCAAATATGAAAAATAAATATCTCTATAATAGTTATACATCTAGATATTCAAATCAAATAAGAAAAAAAATTCTTTTAGCAAATCTTTAATTCAAAATTTAACACAATGGATAGTTATGGGTTAAAATGATAAACAAAACGAGATGCGATAATAATACATGGTGGTAATTAATTGCAATTGGGGTGAAAAGGAGAAGAAAACAAAGAGAATAAAATAAAACAACATAATAGTAAGGTGAGACAATAATAGTTATACATGTATAAAGAATGATAAGGGAAACCTATAGTGTATAGTATAGTTGTTAGAACCGAATTGGTGATTGAACCGACCAAACTATTGGGTCACTGGATTATTGGTTCAACCGATGGGTCACTGGTTGAAGCGATTGACTCGGTCTCACATAAATAAAAAATCTAAAATAGTCAAAACTTAAAATTAAAATTTAAAATACATATTTTTATTAACATATTAAGAATAATCCAGCCATTCTAAAATAATATAGAACAAGAACAATAACTATTTTATTATTTTTACTCTATCATAAGTATTTTTATTTTGTTTTTATATTAAAATAACTATTATTTTTAATTTTAAATAATTTATTAATTAGTTTATACCTACTATACTATTATATACTATAAGTATTTATTAAAAAAAATAATATTTAAAAAATAATATTAATAGATATCATATAATTATAAAAAAAGTGAGTTTATAATCAAAATTAAAATAAATTTATATAAATAAGTGAATTCATAACTAAAATATTTTTTATTGTATATAATTAAAAATATAATTGATTTAACATTTAAGAATGACTGATAAAATGAAATTAAATTGGTAATGAAAATGTTATAAGGTATTAATATATATAATAATAAGCATATAAAGTGTTAAAGAGCAAGATAGCCTGATGGCAATGCTAGTAACTTGTTAAGGTTTGAATCACACACTTAGAATTTGAGAATATTAAAACAACCCATGAGAACAAATGGCTGGAGAATACACTTGTATAATTGTTGAGACAAGTGTTCCCACTAAAATTTAAAAAAGCTCTAAGTAGTGCATAAGAATTATGTATACCTGTCTCCATTATGTTGTTAAATTTGACCCTCACTATTCTATTTTTCTTATTTTATTTTATATTATATATACTTTTCTCTTGTTGTTAACATTTTTTAGATTTGTCTTTGATAGTATATAATATGATAAGATAATATATAATTAAAATAAAATAATTTTAAAATAATAAGAAAATTAAAAATAATTAAAAATTATTAAAAATAATTAATATAAAATTAAAGAAATATAATTTTTATCTATTAAATTTATGTATAAAAATAAAGAGTGTTTTAAATTTAAAATTTTAAATTATATAAATTTAAAATAATAAAATTAAATAAATTAAATAAATTTAGTCACATTTATAATGAACTATCTATAAATAATATTAATAAATTTTTATCTTAATTTTTTTTATATAATAACAATATAATACTTTTTTTTGATATTTTTATTTATTCATATTTTTTTTTAAATACTTGAAGAATTTAATGAGTTATGCTAAAAAATAGACAAAATATTATTATATATGACAGAAAAAATATTAGAAATTAATTTATATATTAAAATATTTATTTTAAAAATTTTTTAAGATTGATTTAGGTAATTATTTCACTAAAATATAAATTGAAAAGTAATTTATTTGTCAAAAAAACTTTAAAAATATTTTTATGTATTAATTTTTTTAAATTAAAATATCGACTTTAAAATATATGGGAATAAATTTGGGTAAATTACCTTACAAAATATATAGGGAAAAAGACAGATACGTTTTTAACTTTTTAAATTTTTGACAAATACATCCCTGACAAAATTTAAATATAAAAAAGTTTCTGACTTTAATAAACGGAGGACAATTTAGTCTTTTCATCTATTTGCCTCTCATACACCAAACGGAACTGGCTGACGTGGCTGAAATGGTGTCCAGGTGTCCGTTACGGTGCCACGCTGGAAGGGGAATAAAGTTCGAAGGACAAATAAGTCCTTGACGTCATTTTGCAAATAAATTCGAAGGACAAATAAGTCCTTGAGAATTTAGTTCATTATACTTCTATTATGCTTCTATTATGAGAATTTAGTTTATAAAATTATGCTTGTATTTTGAAATCTAGTTAACTTGTTGTATTCTGCAATTTAAATTATTTGTATTAAAATTGTAGAAATTGGGCTTGTTCTGTTTTTACTTTTTTTTCTTAAATTGCATTAGTTTAGTTTTAGTGCATTTGTATATTATATTAGAACTAATATTTTTATCCATGATAACATTATGAGAATAATTTTTTTTTTAAATTATAGTTCACTTTATTCTAACGGTATAAATTATGCATGGCACAAAAGATTTATAAAATTAAACTACCTTTACAAAAAAGTCGTAAGTTGACAAAAGTCTTTGACTAAGAAGACCAAGATATCTGCAGATAAAAAATTAAATAATAAGATTTGTAGTTATTATTTTTATCTGAAAAAGTCTAATTTTTTTATTAATAATTAATTTTAGCATTCGTTATCTAAAATTTAAAATAATTTAATGTGTATACTTTTACATTTAAAATATTTTAATTGTAAAAAAATATCGGATGATATATTTTGATTTGTCAAATTACTAATATAAAATATAGGGCAATTTACCAATTTAAAACAATTGGGAGAAACCTTTACCAGATTACAACAATTAGAAAGTGTATACGTTTATGTCTTGTTTCATTTTATATAGAAACCGTGGGAGCTTAGCACGGTTTCTAAATGAACATAAACTGTGTCTGCTAGCCAGGCTTTACGTTGAAGAGCATTTGAAGGTAAACCGTGGGTGGCAGCCACGGTTTACTAGTGGAGAAAGCAACATAAACTGTGGGAGGTAGCCACGGTTTATGAAGGAAGTGGTTTGTGCATAAAACACTAGAGGCAGCCATGGTTTATGAGTGTATAGGTATAAATAGGGAAGTCGTGGCTTATGAGCGCGGATCATTTGTGAGTTTGCAAAAATTTGGAGAAGGTTGGTGGCTGAGAGAGAAAGATAGTTTTTTGGTTTAGTAGCCGGTTTGAGATTCTGAACCAGCTGAGTGGCGGACCGATGGAAGAAGAAGGTCGCATGTACCGGTTAAATGGCGTCGCGCATGTGGCTAGATATATCGACCAAGAGGTTGGTTAAACGACCTTTTATTATTATTTTGTTTAATGTTGTTATTATTAATGCTAGTTGTGTTATTAGTATTATAACAATTATTATGGAAATTTTTGTTGTTATCATAAATATGAGTTTTTTATATTTATTAAATTTCTAATTTCTGTTATTGTTAAAATTATATTTTTAGTTTGACTTGTTAGTATTATTGTTAGTGTTATTTTCGCTGTTCTTGTTATGGTTATTATTATTATTATTAATATTAGTGGGAGTTGTTAGTAATGTTGTATGTTGAGATTTCGTTATCCATCTTTTTGCAGCCTAATAGGGTTATTAGTGGTGTGAGGAGACAACAGAATATGCCTTTACACGACCGTGTTATACCTTATCTGGAGACCACGGGCTTGTATCACTTGGCTAGGCTGAACAGTTAGTGGTTCTGGGTTGATGAGCCTCTACTTAGAGCATTCATTGAGAGGTGGCGTCCTGAGACCCACACCTTTCACATGCCCTTTGGGGAGTGTATGATCACCTTGGAAGACGTGGAGCAACCTCCAACTTCGCATACAGCTCGTGTATTCTGACCTCCGGAAAACTCCTAATGCAATGAAACAGAACCCTAATATCTTCATCAGCCGCTAACACGAACGTATCATACTGAACACCGCTCGAGACTACAACGATGGGAATCTTGTAGAATATCTTCTTCACCAACTTGCTCCCAAATACCCCAAGCTTCTGCAAGATGCTATTCTTCACATCTGACAAAGTGCTTGATGAACTAATGAATACACTCAATGGTTCTCTGTCAGTAAACTTCACACCATATTTTTTGCTTCTTTTGATTTTTCCAGAGCAATGCACTAAGACAAGAACACTATCTTCCTCACTTGACATTGTGATAATGATCTCTTCACCAACTTGAATCTCACTCACCTATAAATAGATTTTCCATCCTCATAAACCATGCTAGCTTACAAGGGTTTATGCCCATTGGAGGTCCTTTATAAACCGTGGCTACCAGCCACGTTTTATTCATATTTATCTTCATAAACCGTGGCTACTTCCAGCGGTTTCTCTCTTTCATTCACAAAGGGTAAACCGTGGCTACCTACCATGGTTTACGTTAACATTTTCTTCCTAGTAAAACCTCCCTACCAGCCACGGTTTATGTGTAACTAAGAACCGTGGTTGGCTCCCACAGTTTATATAGATAATGAAACAAGACATCCAGGTATCAATTTTCCCATTGTTGTAATTTGATAAAAATTTCTGTTGTTTATTTTAAATTGGTCATTTGCCATAAAATATAATTATATATAGAATAAAAATAGTAGAGAGAAATAGAAAAATGGAGAAAGGTAGATAAGAGAATTTAGGAAAGGAGTTTATTAATTTTGAAAAAAATATTTTCTTTCAATTTTAATAAAAGTGACATGTGACACATTTGATTATTAAATTAGATAGTACTATATGATACACAATATAGGTATATTTCAATTAGATAGTAATATATGATACATATAGAAGTATAATAAACTAAATTCTCAAGGAATTATTTATCCTTCAAACATTATTTGCAAAATGACGTCAAAGACTTATTTGTCATTCGAACTTTATTCCCCTTCCAGCGTGGCACCGTAACGAACACTTGGACACCATTTCAACCACGTCAGCCAGTTCTATTTGGTGTATGGGAGGCAAATAGACGGAAGAACTAAATTTTCCTTCGTTGTTCAAGTCAGGAACTTTTTCGTATTTAAATTTTGTCAAAAATGTATTTGTCAAAAATTTAAAAAGTCTTTTTCCCAAATATATATTCATGGGTAATCAAAAGAGGCTTCACGAAATTTCTGAACAAAGTGAGGGGTTTTCTGTCTGGGGTAGAGAATATCCTTATATGGCTGTAGTGGACGAGTATTGTCAGTCGTCAGCCGATGTTTCACTTGCGAAAGAGGTTGGAGACATGGCGATCGGTCAGTATATGCAGGTAATGGGTTTACTTTTTCTGACTTAGTTGTTGTTTTACGAAATTTTTACAAGCTTTTGTATTCGTTTTTGTAGGTTGTTGGTCTTCGTCTTGCCAGTCTTGCTCGCAGCCAAGAGTTGAAATGTAAGAAAGTTTCTTCTGATAGAGCAGAGGTTTCTGTTCTGAATGAAGAGTTAGTGAAGAGTAAAAGTGTTGCTGCTGAGCTTCAGGTACGGCTTACTGAGGCTGAGAAGTTATTGAAGGAAACGAAAGACAATTATGCTCGGGACGTGGAAGATCTGAAGAAGAAGGAGAGTGATTTGGCGAGCGTGCAGTCTCGTCTTATTGAGGTAACTGCTAAATTAAAGGATGTGCAGAAGAAAAAGTCTGATGAAATTTTGGATTCTTTTGTTGAGGGATTTGAAAGGGCGCTGTTACAAGCAAAATTCCTGGCACCAGAAGCTGACCTGTGTGGCATGGATCCGGGGAAAGTTGTGCGTGATGGCAAGATGGTTGAAGACGATGGTAATGCTGAAGATCAAGCAGAAAATGTTTAGTTTGTTTTTTGTTTGGTATTCTGGTTTTGTTTTGTATGTTGGTGGATATTTTGAACATTGCTCTATTGGTGACAATTGTTGAAAGAACATTGATATTTTGTTTTTGGATTATCTGAATCCTTATTGGGAATTAGTGCTTTTCTTTTGTGGCAAAGCATTTTATTGACTGGACTGATTTTGACGAGTCCATTATTCTGGTTTTGAATGTACTGCCGAGTAATGGCAGGTTGCATATATAGCCGATCATTGCTATTTATTGAGTTATTTTGAGAATTGACAATGATTGGAGATAGAAATCGCATAATTTGATTGTAAATAGATGATGCTGGTAGTCAGATTCTAATTGTTTGAATACAAACATTCAGGTAGGCTGGCCTCATTAAAACCTCTCCAAGCAAAACCCTTTGGGACAAAAACTTGGTAGTAGGAAAAAGAGTACTAGCCTGTCCCTGATTTAACTGTAGAACTTCTTTAGGGATGAAACATTCCAAGTGTTGGGTAAGACTTGTCCATCAATTAATTCGAGTATGTATGCCCCGTTGCCGAGTACTTCTGATATTCGGTATGGACCGTCCCAGTTGGCGGCGAGCTTCCCATGTGAAGGTGGTTTGCGAGCAGCTTCGGTTTTGCGGAGGACTAAGTCCCCTTTGACAAATGCTCTGCTTTTAACCGACTTGTTGTACTGTCGGGCGATTGCTTGCTGTGTTGCGCGTTGTCTTAAGGTGGTGATGTCTCTTACTTCTTCGATGATGTCAAGCTCGGCTCTCCGAGCTTCGTCTTGGTTGTTTATGTGAGTTCTAATGGATTGTTGGGAAACCTCTAGGGGAATCATCGCCTCTGATCCATATACCAGTCTGAATGGGGTTTCCTTTGTTGATGTTTGAGGGGTGGTGTTGTATCCCCAAAGGACTTCAGGTATTAGTTCGGCCCAAAGTCCCTTCGCATCATCTAGCTTTTTCTTTAGTGCATGAAGGATGACCTTGTTTGCAGCCTCAGCTAGTCTGTTTGTTTGAGGATGTTCAACAGATGCGAAATGCTGCTTTATTTTGAGATCCTGCAAAAAAGCTTGAAATTTCTGATCGGCGAACTGGCGACCGTTGTCAATTGTGATATGTTGAGGTATGCCGAAACGACAAATAATATTTTTCCAGACGAATGAAATCATTTGTTTTGATGTTATTTTTGCTAAAGGTTGGGCTTCCACCCATTTGGAGAAATAATCAATGCCGACAATAAGAAATTTTACCTGGCCCGGTGCCGTAGGGAATGGCCCGAGTATGTCTAAACCCCATCGGTAAAATGGCCAGCTGATGTCGGACTGATGTAATTCCTCGGCCGGTATGTGTATCAGGGGTGCATGTCGTTGGCAATTGTTGCATGACCTGATCTTTTGTTGGCTATCCTGTTTCATAGTCGGCCAGAAGAATCCGGCTCTGAGGATCTTGGATGTTAAACTCCGAGCTCCCGTATGGGTGCCACAGATTCCTTCATGTGCTTCTGCCAAAGCTATGTCGGCTTCTGACTTGTTGAGACATTTGAGTAGAGGCTGAGTATAACCTCGTCGATATAGTGTTCCGTTGAGTAATGTGAAGAAAGATGCTTGCCGCCGGAACCTTTTATCGTTCTCGACCCCTTCTGGTATATTACCTGTTTGTAAATAGTGTATAAAGTCGTTCCTCCAATCTGTTATCTGTGAGACACTCAACACATTTGTCAGAGTCACAGTGGGTGATGTTATTGTGAATTGTTGTAGTGTGGATAGCTCGGACTGTGTACTTCCGAGCTTAGATAAGATATCCGCTCTTTGGTTTTGTTCACGTGGTATATGTTCTATTTCAAACTTGGAAAATTTTTTTGTTAACTTTTTTACTAATGACAAGTATTTAGAGAGTAGGGTATATTTTACTTGAAAAAGGTCATTTACCTGCTGTACGACTAGCAATGAATCACAGTATACCTTGATTGTCGAGATTTGAAGATCTAAACAGAGTCGGATTCCAGCGAGTAGTGCTTCATACTCGGATTGGTTGTTGCTTGCTTTGAAATCGAAGTGTATTGAGTGTTCCAATATGAGTCCATCGTCGGCCTCCAGACGAATTCCGGCACCACAGCCTCCGTTATTTGAAGATCCGTCGACATATAGGATCCACTGTTTGGCATGATCATCTTCGGATGGGATTGTAAGCTCGGCGATGAAATCCGCCAGGAATTGTGACTTGATCGGTCCTCGGGATTGGTATCTGATGTCGAATTCGGATAGTTCGACTGCCCATTTTATGAGGCGGCCTGCAAGTTCTGGCTTGTGTAACACCTGTCTTAATGGCTGATTGGTTCTGACGTGGATAACGTGACTCTGGAAGTAAGGTCGGAGGCGCCGCGCCGAGAATATTAGTGCTACTCTGCATGTTGGAGGGTCTTACTGACAAAGTATACCGGATGCTGAACGTTGTTTCTCTCTGTAACAAGGACCGACCTTATCGCCCAATCAGTAACTGATAGATATAAAAATAAATCTTCCCCCTGTAGGGGCTTTTGTAAAATAGGCGGTTGTGAGAGTGTTGTTTTTAATTTTGAAAATGCTCTCTCACAATCGTCGTTCCATTTGAATTTATTTTTCTTTTTAATTGTCTAGAAAAAAGGAATGGAAGTTGAGGCAAGGCAGGGAACAAATCTGGAAAGTGCAGCGAGTCTTCCTGTAAGGCGCTGAACTTCTTTTACTGTTTTAGGGCTGGCCATGTCCAGCACTGCTCGGCATTTGTTTGGATTTGCCTCTATTCCCCTGCGGGTTAGCAGAAAACCCAAAAACTTACTCCCTTGAACTGCGAATGCACACTTCTCGGGGTTGAGGCGCATGTTGTACTGGCGGATCTGGCCGAAAATTTCTGTGAGGTCGCTAATGTGGTTCTCTCCGACTTTCGTTTTGGCTACCATATCATCGACATAGACTTCGATATTCCTGCCGATTTGTTTGGCGAACATCCTATCCATAAGGCGTTGATAAGTTGCACCTGCGTTCTTTAATCCAAATGGCATAACTTTATAACAATAGTTACCCAAATCAGTGATAAAAGCTGTTTTACTTTGATCAGAAGAGTGCATCATTATCTGATTATACCCAGAATATGCATCCATAAAACTTAAAGTGGCGTAGCCTGAAGCATTGTCCACTAAAGAATCTATGGATGGCAGAGGATAAGAATCCTTTGGGCATGCTTTGTTTAAATCAGTGAAGTCGACGCACATGCGCCACTTACCATTTTGTTTTCTTACCATTACCACATTGGCTAACCAGGTGGTGAATCTGATCTCTTTGATAAATTCAGCGTTAATGAGCTTTTGTGTTTCTTCCAGTGATGCTTTCTTTTTTTCTTCGCCGAGTTTACGTTTCTTCTGTTGCACTGGTCGGATCGACGAGTTTGTTGCCAGCCTGTGACTGATGATATATGGATCTATTCCGGGCATGTCTGATGGCGTCCATGCAAAAAGGTCGGCGTGTTCTTGCAGGAAAGTTGTTATAGCCTGCAACTCAGATGCATTGAGTGAGTTACCAACATATGTGAATTTATTAGAGTCATTGTTGAAATACACTTTTTATAAGTCATCGGAGGGTTTTGGGCGATCGAGGAAATCTGCTCTTGGGTCCAGTTCGGCTAGCGTGTGCTCCTTTTGGTTTAGGCCGACGTTGTTGACTTGTTGCGTTGAGCGATTTTGGAATTTCATGCTGACGTTGTAACATTGTCGTGCTTCTTTATGGTCGCCGTGGATTGTGACAACCTGGTGATCCTGCAATGGGAACTTCACACAGAGATGAACTGTAGATACAATAGCTCCGAACTTGTTCAAAAAAGGTCGGCCAAGGATAATGTTATATGGACTGAAACAATCAACTACTAAATATTGAATATCATTAGTTTTGGAAAGAGGTTGCTCACCCAGTGTGGTTTGTAACCACACTGACCCGAGTATTGGAACTCGTTCTCCTGAGAAGCCAACCAAATCTCCTCCTGTGGATTGTAGCATGTTGTCGCTGAGCTTCATCTTTTGGAATGTGGAGTAAAACAAAACATCGGCACTGCTTCCAGGATCTAAGAGAACTTTCTTTACCAATAGATCTCCTAACTGTAGGGCGACTACCACAGGGTCGTCCAAGTTTTGTATATTGGAGTTAAAGTCGGCATGTGTGAAAGTGACTTCTGGTTGTGCATTAGTGATGGTTACATCCTGTTTCGGTCTTTCTACCGAGCATATTGCTCTGAACGATCTTTTCCTTGCCGAGTTTGAGTATCCTCCACTTGCATATCCTCCTGAAATACAATTGATTATACCTCGCGGTCTTTCGTATTGGCTTGAAGATGCCTTTTCTTTTCCTCGGTGTTGTTCAGAGACATCGTTTGTTGTGGAACTAGGGCCGCGTTTTTGGATGTGACCACCAATGTATTTGTCGAGGTGTCCTTGTCGTGCTAGTCTTTCCAAAAGATCTTTGGCGACCACACAATCATCGGTATTGTGGCCGTATTTCTGGTGGAAAGTGCAGTATTTTGATTTGTCGACGTTCTTTGTATCTTGGTATGTGCCTGCCTTTCTTGGCGGCTTGATTAATTTGGAGTTCAAGATTTCCTTGATTATGTCTTCCCTCTTGGTATTAAACTGCGTATAAGAATCAAATCGAGGTGTTAGCTTAAAACTTTTCTTAATGGATGAGCTCTTATCTTCTTCGCGGAAGTGTGACTTGTCGGACTTCCGAGCTTGTCTGAGCTCCTCAATGTCAATTTGTCCCTTGGCTTTCTCTCTAAATTCTGCTAGAGTCTTCAGCTTTGCTACCGCGATCGTCTCCTGGAACTTCCCGGGTCGGAGGCCGCTTTTAATTGCGTGCAGATGGACCTCGGGGTGGAGATCTGGTATACTGATTGCGACCTTGGTGAAGCGAGTCATATAGTCTTTTAAGCTTTCATTTGGTCCTTGCTTGATAGTGTTCAGGTAATCGGAGTCGTGCAGGTATATTACAGATCCGGCAAAATGTTCTTCAAATAACTTCGCCAGTTGGTGAAAACGTGAAATGGAACCTGCAGGCAAAGCACACAACCAATCAAGTGCAAGACCGTCTAAGTAATTTGGAAAACATCGACATAAAACTGTATCTGATGCACCATTGACGATCATTATTGATCGGAATTTCTTTATGAACTTCCTCGGGTCTCCGAGTCCATCATAAGGTGTGAGGGTCAACGGCAGAGTGAACCTCTTCGGCAGTTCGAAGTTCATTACTTCTTCTGTGAAGGGGCCTACAGCGTCCTCGGACTCTTCTTTCTCGTCTTCTGGCTGCTGCCCTTCATTCCCTGCGGTTTCCGAAACATGAGTCGGTTGGGACTGATGCTCCTCGTCTTCCGCCTGGTGAGCGTCGTCATGTTCAATCCGAGCATGATTTAGTTCAGCAATTTGAGCGGCCATTATTTGGTTCTCGTCAGCCATTCGTTGATTAGCTTGTTGCAGCTCGGCTACCATCCGCATGAGTTCGGACAGTGAAGGAGGTGGTACGTCTGCCATAGGTGTAGATGGAAGCGAAGGGACCAAAAGAAAAAATATGATTTCTTCGGCCCCACGGTGGGCGCCAATTGATCTTGCCTGAAAAAAGAGTCGGCTTCCACTCCTCGGGATCAGTCGAACTATAGACTGGGATACCGAACGTCCGTCCTTCTGAATCCGAGCTTCCTACGGTTGTTGTTGTGCGAGAATGTGGGCGATGAAGAAAGAGGGGGGAGTGTACCTGCAAAGGCACTCCGATGCTTAAGTTAGTGTTCGGAAATCAATATTCGAGATTCAATAATCACTTACCTTCACGAGATGCTTTTTCCTCCTTTTTATGGAGAGTTTTATGTTCGGCAATAAATTATCGGTTTCTTATTGTGCCGTTTTGAGACGTCGGTTATGAAAATATTAACGTTACCGAGTTATAGCTCATCAATTCCGAGCAATAACAGATGATGACGAGTTATAGTACTTGCCGATAACGGTTAGGAAACCGAGATATACCACACGTGTTAATGATGACCATATATATATATATATATATATATATATATATATATATATATATATATATATATATATATATATATTAGTAAATACGTATATGAATTATTGTTATTGAGTTAATTATATTAATATTAGAATCTTATATTTATACATCTTTATTTTATATTTAGTATATCTTTATTTATTTTACAACAATAACTAGTTAGAAGAAGTTTGCCCTTTTTTGGTGTTTGAGTATTTATTTTATGGGGATAGTTTTCCATATTTTTTGTAGTAAGATTTTAGTCGGTTTTAGGATACACTGTTTATGGTTATTAGGGTTTAGGTCTCCAAATTTTGATATCTCGGGATTTTAATAGGGCTTGGCAGTTTAGGATTTTGAATGAGATGGTTTATGTTAGTGATGATTATGATGTCGCTCTGTTGTGGTTACGAGGATTTAGGGTCATCAGGTTATTATCGTTCATGGTTATCAGGGTTATTCGGGTTTAGTGCTAGTTTTGGTTTTGGGTTCATAGTTTTTCTTGGAGGCTTTCATATGTTTTTTTTAATTAAATTTTGATATTTTTATCAAAAAAAAAAAAAAAGATCAAGGCAATTTTTTATATTAAAAAATTGAATTATATTTATAAAAAATTGTTTGAAGTATTTTATTCAATATTTTTTTATATTAATTATTATTTTTAATTCATTCGACTAAATTATATTTAATATTTTTATTTTACAAATTTTGTAAATCTTTTATTCCTTTCAATAAAAAAGTAAATTTTGTTTATCCGAATTCATGTCATTCGAGATGAAAGATATACATACAAATAATAGGACTGTTACATTAATCTTGTAATTAGACATTGCAGCAATGAAATATGAGATAGAGTTTAATAACTAAGGTTGTAGCTGTGGTTTATAATTTAAGGTTAACGATTTATTACTGAGAGTTTAATAATTAGAGTTGTTCAGAAAATGGGGAACACTTGTCTCCATTAATTAATATTTTTTTTATATTATATAATATTTTATTATTTTATTTGTGAAATAATCTTACCTGTAATAACTATTTTGGATAACACAATGTTTTAAGTATGAGTCTTGTTTCGAAAGTTACCTAAAACTAGATCATGTTTAGACTTGAATCGTGAGGTCCAAGCTCTTAGTAAGGTGGTCTCTGACTTGGTCTGCGTCAGGCAACTGTCGTTCAAGTTGTTTGTGAGAAGGTAGGGAGATACCTGCAAAACACTTCGATGCCTAAGTCAGTAAGGATTTTAGCAGTTTTAAGTGTATTGGGATTTAAGTATACCTGAAGAGTATCAGTGTATTTATAGGTGATGAGCCAATAACCACCATTGGAGTAGTTCCACTTCTGATGGTGGATAAACGTCCCTTTATCTTAGGATTGTTAAGATCTCTCTTCTAGAAGTGGGTGAAAGATATTAGGGATTAGTTATAACTCCTTTGGGAGTGAAGGGGTTGTCATGCAGCGCTTCGGTCCGACCTGTGAAGAGGTCGGTTATGGATAGCTGCATTTTAGGGTTTCTTTGTTTTTGGGCCTGACTTATGTTTTGGGCCAGGTATGAACAATACCCCTACTTGAGTCCGATCTTTTTACTTAAGTCGGATTCAAGTATGAATGAAGATAGATCTTTTCAAGTCGATTTCTGTGTTCAAGTCAGAAAATCGACGTGATTTCAGAATGCCAACCGTTGCGCCTATTGGTTCCCTCTTTGGACATGTAAGATGCGGTTACATTTGTAATCGTGCACGTCATTTAATGAGGAGGAATTTTAACATTTTGCTCCTTGGGTCTTTTAAATACTCCTCCATTTTTCCCTTCTTCCTTTTCGTCTCTTCGTTCTTTCCGTGATACTCGCACCCTTTCGTTCTTTCCAACCCTTTCCTTTTCCTTCAAACCTCCTCTGCTTTGGGATCTTGTTATTTCTCTAAAGAGCTTTGAAGAACGTGGAGCATTTGAGGAAACTCGCTTACTGCTCCTACCGCGCTGTTGGCCTCCTTCAACTTCTTCGGAAAAAAAAAGGTTAGTTTCTTTTTCTGTTTATGTAGTATTTTCGCTCTTTTTGGTTTCCTCAAAGGTTAGCTTTTCTTGTGTTGTGTAGTATTTCTTGTGTAGTGTTTCTTTGTTGCCATGAAGGACTTTTTCTTGAACGTAGACTCTTTGGTGGTAGGTCTCTATTTGTTGGTGAAGCTATTTTTGCTTAACTTCTTTGTTGATTGGTTTATCATTTCTGTCGTTACGATACTGCCATAGTCTTCTTCATGTATGACGATGCTCCTAAATGATTTTTGTTATGACTGCTCCCAACATATTGTCATTTTCCAAAAATACTTCCCCATGTTTATCTGTGAAAAGGGAATTCTTTTATTTACAATTGGTAGTGACACCTTCTTTTTCCATAATGTAGGTATATCTTTCTTAATATCTTGCTCCACTGTTTCAAAAATGTCTTCAAGGGTTCCCGAGGATCTGTTGAAATGGGTAGACTCTTCGGTTCTTTGTACGATTCATATGGTAGATAGTGTTTTTGTATATGAATTTCGCAAACACCGTACGGTTTGTAGTTCTAAGGATGATAAGGTGAAGTATGAGTTAGTTGCCCCTGACCATAAAGATTGAGTTTGCTTTAGCCAAATTGCTGATTCGAAGTCACATTTTATTTTTATGTATGATTGTCTTTTTACCCGACTTAGGGTGGTATTTCCTTTTTCCGATTTTGAAATTGAAGTTTTGTCTTATTGTAAAGTCGCTTCTTCCCAACTGCACCCGAATTCTTAGGGTTTTATGAAGATCTACTAGCTCGTGAGCTGCAGGCTTAATTTTTCGATTTCTTTGAAGATATTTTTCTTTTTATTTCATCTCACCAAACCCTTCAGCGCTACTTCGAATAAGAATAAACAGCAGTGGGTTTCCTTCCGAGCTATCCAAGGTCGGAAAGTTTTTTCCATTTTTGACGAGTCGTTTCATGATTTTAAGAAATTCCTTTTTAAAGTCCGTGCTGCTGAGGGTCACCATCCCTTCTTTCTGAGTAAAAATATTGAGCATTGTTTTCTGTTGTACTGGGTAGAGGCAGCCCCGGTTGAGAAATATAATTTGATAGACTTGGACGAGGTCGAGGAGGCTATAGTCGAGTTCTTCCGAGAGGCTTGGGGATGGGCTCCAAACCTTGACACTTAAAAGTTCCTTCTCGGAACTCCAAGTTATGTCTGTAACGAGCTAGGTAGTCTTTACTACTATTTTATAGACAACTGCTCGTTTTCCCAACTTGTTTGTTGATGTCTCTTCTTCTTTTTTGCAGAAAAAATAAAAAGTGGTTCTAAGGCTTACCAGAAGGTTCAAAAGGCCAAAAGGAACACATGAGCTTGGGCTTCTCAGTTGTAAGAGAGTGCGAAGTCAGATACTCCTTCCCCGACCAAGTTTGATTTGGGTACTTCTTCTCAGAGCAGGCCAGTAAACCCTCTTCCTCCTCCTTCTCCTCTTTCTCTAGTCCTTACTCCTCCAGTTCCTCCCTTCTCGGAACCGAGTTCTAAGAAGAGGAAGATTTTGGAATCCGGTGCCCTTAATAACTATGATGCTGGATTTGATGCAGTGAAGTTTTGTGAGAAAAACATTCTTCCTCATAGCTTTATTGCTAGGGATGATGCTTCTATAAAAAATTACCTCCAGGTCTTAATCCAAGGGAAAATCCGAACTGATGGAGTATGCTATACTTTGCTGAAAGAGTTGGAGAGGACTCCTTTGAATGCTACTCAGCATTCTTTGGAGGTCCTTCGGGCCGAGGTGGCCACTCTTCGGGAGGCAGAGAACGGGTTAGAGGAAGTGAAGGTGAGTTTGGAAGCCGAGCTTTTTGAAGCTCATGATTGAGAAAGACAATCTGCGACTTTCTGTGCTCTGGCCGAGGGGTTAGTGAAGAAGGCAGAGGAGAACAGAGGAGGTGTTTGAGATTTTAAAGAATCAAGTTCGGGTAATTGCTCCCGACTTGGATTTGTCTCCTCTGCATCCCGACAAGATTGTAGTTGACGTGAAGATTGTCTCTGATAAACCACGATTTTACGGTTTATCTTATGCTTACTTCAGTAGATTTTACCCATTATTCTCACACGTATTCATGTAAATTGCATGTTTTTCATTTTCCTTCTTGATTTTGTGCTATAATTGAAAACATGCTTCTTTAGTCTTAATTTAGCTAATTTTAATCCTCTCTTATTACCATTCGATGCCGTGATATGTTTCCTGAGTGTTTTTAGGATTTATAGGGCAGGAATGGCTTTGAGGATAGAGAGGAAGCATGCAACAGTGGAAGGAACACAAGAAAATGAGGAATTCAGAAGCTGGCAGCGACGCGTACGCGTACGCGTGACTGGCGTGTCAGACAAGCAACGCATACGTGTGACAAAGATTTTTGCCAAACGACACGTACGCGTGATAAAGCGCCAGGTGCTGCATATTGCAGAAAGTGCTGGTGGCAATTTCTGGGCTATTTTTTCCCCAGTTTCAAGCCCGAAAACTCATATTAGAGGCTGCAGAGTGGGGGAATCATTCATTGACTCATTCATTCACTTCTCATTCATAGAATTTGAGTTTTAGATGTAGTCTTCTAGAGAGAGAGGCTCTCTCCTCTCTCTAGGTTTTAGGTTTTTAGGTTTATTTCTTCTCAAATTCAGAATTCTACCTTGCTTCAATTTAGGTTTCTTCTACTTTAATTGTTCTGGTACATTGGTTTATTTATTTCTCTTGTTGAGTTATTTATTTCTCCAATTTGGTTTATGAACTCCATGTTAGATTCAATTTCTTTTTAATGCAAGTTGAGGTATTTCTTATTTATTGCTTCTTTCTTCAATTTATTGTTATTATTACCTCTTACAATTGTTGGTTTTAGATTTTATATTCTCTTATTGCTTTTCTATACTTTTATTTTGTGCCTTCCAAATGTTTGATAAAACGCTTGGGAGGGTTTCAAATTAGACTTTTATGTTCTTAACTTGGATTGATTATTTAGAGACTCTTGAGTTATCAAAAGTCTTTTGTTGATTGGTAATTGAGACTTGCTAGTTGGCTTAGACTTCACTAAATCTAGTCTTTGATTAGGACTTGTGGACCTAAGTTGATTTTGCTCACTTAACCTACCTTCATTGTTAGAGGTTAACTATGTTAAAGCAAAAGGCAATTACCATCACAATTAATAATGAAAATTAGGATAGGACTTCTAATTTTCTTTCCTTGCTAAGAGCTTACTTAATTATTAGTTTATTCTTCTTACGATTTATATTTCCTTGTTTCTTATTTCAAAAATCCAAAAATATACTTTTCCATAACCAATAGTAAAAATACTTCCCTACAATTCCTTGAGAGACGACCTGAAGTTTAATACTTCGGTTAATTTTATTAGGTTTATTTAAGTGACAAACAAATTAAATTTGATGAGGTTGAATTGTTGGTTTAGAACTATACTTGCAACGCGATTATTTTTGTGAAAATTCTTTACCGATGATTTCCCCTCATCAGTCTCTCCGTTCCGCTATCCTACCAACTCTGAGATCAAGACTACTGACAATGCTTGGTTGAGTCTCCTCCCCAAGAAGTCGTCGCTCCCATGGAGGTGGTGCCGAGTACCTCTCAGGCAAAAGTTGCCCTATCCGAGGAGATCCTTCCGACTCCTCCACTTAACCTGACTCTTCTGCAGCCGAAGACCAAAATTCTCTAATTGGCCCTATTTAAGATTTTGATTAAGGGCTGACTTGTAGGTCCTTTTATAAACATTTCTATTGTGATTGACTCTGGTCCTTTGAAAAGGATCTTAACAACTTTATTTTGTTATCGTTTTGTGGATATTAGTCCATTTTAATAGGACTTCAACGACTTTTTCTTTTTGCTATGAGTAGTTATAATGACCTTGAAAAGATTACATATTTGAACTTTTCTTTTGTCTTAGGATTTCACTATGTTTTCTTCCATAGAATAAGTCGGTCAGTTTATCTACTGACGAGCTGTTTTAGTGACTGTATATGAGGCCCTTGTGGAAGATTTTCGACAAATTATCCTTTATCTTAGGATTTAGAAAAAAGTTTTTTCCATTACTTAGTGTGAATGGCCAGTTTTTTGGGTCATTTTTATAACTTAAGTTATGTTTGTGATGCATTTTATTCTGCTCGGATGGTTTCCGACTTATAAGTAGTTTGGTTCCGAGTTTATATGATCGTCATTTATAACCTCTTTATACCGACTTGTATCTCGTCGCTTTATCTTGCCAACCATGTTGGTCAGGCAACAGATTTTTGTGCTTTTTCGAGTTTAAGTCAATGCGTATCGTAGAAAACAGTAATGGAATAAATGGAAAGAGACATTATTATTGATGAAGTGTAGTTTACAAAAAGTGTTTTGCTACTAAGGGGATAACATTTTTGCCCTTAGTCCCCGTTTTGATGCCTCGTTAAAACCCCCTTCAGAAAAAAACCTTCTCGGAAAAAAATCATGAAGTCGGGGATAAGAGTACCTCAGGGAGCAAGGTGCTTCTAGCTATAATATCTCTTCAAATTGCATGCGTGCCACGACCTTTGGAGCTCGACTCCGTTCAAGTCAAACACTTTTTAATAGCCTTTTTCTGAGACTTCGGTTACCTTGAAAAGTCCCTTCCAGTTTGCAGTGAGCTTTCCATTTTGATGACAAGTCATCTTATGCTAGCTTTTCAAGAATTTTTCACTTGTTTCATTAGGTTTTATGTACTTTCTTGCATTATAAGTAAGTGATTTGGAGTGGATTTACAAGGTTTTGTTGAATCAATCAACCATCATTTATTTGACATAAAATCATGAGGTTTAAGCTAGAATTAGTTGGTATTTGAATGAATTATAAACCTTGTGAATTGGTGATGCTTTGATTGGTTGTTTTGATTACTTGTAGGTGAAGAAAAGAAAGAAACAAGGAAAGCGTGCCTATAAAGCGTGGCCTAAGGAAATAAAGGTGTGGCATCAACCAAGGCAAGGCCATGGTGCTCACTAATTGAGCGTAGAGCTCTCTATTTGAGCGCTAGAGCAAAGGTCAAGGGAGAAAAGGCATGGCACTAAGTGAACTCTCTTAACTGAGCGCCCAAGGAACCCAAGAAAATCAATAGTGCTCAGTTAACTAAGTTAACTTTATCGGGCTCCATTCAGAAGAAAATGCAAGGCACAGCTCCAAAATAGAGCCAACCAAGGTTCGAACGTTGCACCTGAGGCATAACAAGAGAGCGCTAACTTACAGGGAAATTGGGCAAAATTAGCCTCAGCAAGGCTCGAATTTGGAGCCTTATGCAAGCAAGAGGAGGGCTACGTGAAAACAACAAACTGAGCGCCACTCTTCTCCAAAGGAAATGGACAAAATGTAGTTACCAAGGCTCGAAGAAGGGACCTTGTACAAGCTTGAAGCGCTAAGTTAACTTACTTAACTGAGCGCTGCTATATTGCGCAAAAAGTGGATTTTGGCACAAGACAAATTGGAAGCACACAAGGCAAAGGGAACGCTGCGCTTTCTCTTTTAACTGAGCGCTTCCCTGGGAGGGGCCTTGGTCCAAGAAAAATCAATTAAATTCAATTCTTCACCAAATTTGACAAGCCAACTCCAAAGTCTGAAGATCAAAATTAGAAAGTGTATAAATAGGAGTTAGTTTGATTTAGGGAGAACTTTTACTTTCACTTTAAAAACTTTCTTTTGATTTTTTTAGTTTTACTTTGAGCTCATTTTAGTTTTTCACTTAGTTTTCACTTTGAATTTGGGAGAATTTGTTATTGAGATCTGAGTTTTCTTTTTCATTGTCCTTGCTTCTGCAACTTTTACTTTCTGTTTTGAATTTTGGAATAAGATTGAAGGAATTCTATTTCAATACTTGATCTAAAATTCATCTTTGTCCTCTTCTGCATAATTCTGATAATTGAAGAATTGGATCTGAGTTTCATTCACTGCTTTCATCTACATTTCTTCTGCAATTCATTTTCTGTTTGATCAAGGAAGGAATTGAGATCTAGATCTAGCTGCTAGTCTCATTGATCCCCTGAGATCTTCAACTTCACTTTTAGATTTCAAAATTGAGCTAAGTTTACTTTCTGTTTTGTTCTTCAAGCAAAGTTTCCATTCATGTTGAGATCTACTACAATTTACTTCATCTTCTACTTCTCTGCTTGATTGCTCTTTACATTCTCTTGTTAAATTCTGAATCCCATCTCCCACATCCCTTTATTATTCAAGAAATTTACATTTCTTACACTCTAAGTTCCAGCAATTTACATTTCTTACAATCTAAGCTTCAGTTATTTACCTTACTTGTACTTTAAGATTCAGCTTATTTACCCTTCTGCACTTTACTTTTATGTCAATTCCCCCTCTCCTTTTAGTTTCATGCAATTTAGCTTCTGTTGGTTACAATACAACTTAAATCATCAACTGTTTGCTTTACTAATGGTGCACGAAATTGTGATCATCAATGGCGCCATCAACATGGTACACTCAATTGCAATCTCAACTCTTTATCACAACTTCACACAACTAACCAGCAAGTGCACTGGGTCATCCAAGTAATAAACCTTACGCGAGTAAGGGTCGATCCCACGGAGATTGTTGGTATGAAGCAAGCTATGGTCATCTTGTAAATCTCAGTC